>NC_091456.1:173567869-173815369 GCF_027789765.1 Dendropsophus ebraccatus
GCTTTACCTAGGTAAGAGCCGAGACAAGTGCAGGTCACATTAGAAACCAGTTTGGTGAAGCTTAAAATTTGGAATATCTTGGAATAATTTCCCTTCAAAAATAATTTTAAGTGGACATGGAGAAGATGCTGATCTGGATGATATTGTTGATCTCAGGAGTTCTAGGCCGGGAAGGTAGGTTGATATCTGTCCACTTCTAACCTTATAGATTTTATGAAGTTATTTTGAAGAAACCATCCTAATATATTATTTAGCCCAAACACCTTATTCTATATTTGACTCCTTTAAACCCTTCAAGACTGGAATGTTTTTTTTTTTTCCCCAGTTATTTCCTCCTAAGGTTCTAAAAGCCATAACACTATTAATAAACTTATGAGGGCCAAAATTATTTTTGCTGTTAAATTAATTTTTTGTGTGCTAATTTTGGGTTTTGTTTCCACACTTCACATTGCTCTATTCTGACCACTATGGAGGCAATTTTTTTGCACTGTGGTCTGTAGTTTCTATCAGTATCTCTTTGGGAAAGATAGGACTTTATGATGGCTTTTTATAAAAAAAATAATAAAAAAAAATCAGGTAAACTATGTAAAAAAATTCTGGATTTAGTATGTTTTTTAATCATGAACATAGTTTGCTGTGAATCAATAATATTATATTTTATCAGTTTGATCCTTTTTGCAATCAGTGATACCAATTATGTTACTTCTTGTGGAATTTAGTATTTGCATGGTGGGCAAAAGGTAGTGATTTAAACTTTTTATTTAGAGTCCTTCAAGGGAACTTTTATAAGAAATCAGTTGTTTGGTTGTATAGCTCAATGCAGTGCTATTACACTACACTGATCTGTGAGATCGTCACTCTGCTAGTAGAGTCTGCCTGACACAGACGCTATTATTAGATTTAACTCAGGAGTAGGGATGGTCCGAAGCTGCCGAGGTTCGGGTTCGTACGAACCCAAACTCTCTGCAATGATTCTCGCTGTCTGCCCGCTCCGTGGAGAGGGTGGATACAGAGGGAGGAAAACTGGGATACAGCCATAGCCATTGGCTGTATCCCAGTTTTCCAGGCGGTCCTCCCGCTGTATCCACACGCTGCACGGAGTGGCCAGACAACGGGAGTCTGATGCCGAGCGTTCGGGTTCATACGAACCCGAACCTCGGCAGGTTCGAGCCATTCTTACTCAGGAGCCACAAAGGTCTCAGGCTGCCATGTTAACCAATCAGCACACAGTGATTACATTGTGTGTCCAATCAGAGGTCTGACAGGGTGGGCACCTGTAAGAAAACCAATTGCTGCAATCACTGTTAACTGCGACATTTAGGGGGTTAAATGACTGGCATTATTTGGGATTGGGGATGTCGGTCATTAGTGCTACAGTGTTTCCCCTAAAATAAGATGGTGCCTTATATCCCCTTCCCCCCATAAACAGGCACTATGGGGGAGATTTATCAAACTGGTGTAAAATAGAATTGTCTTAGTTGCCCCTAGCAACCAATCAGATTCCACCTTTCATCTTCCAAAGAGTCTGTGGAATCTGTTTGGTTGCTAGGGGCAACTAAGACAATTCTACTTTGATAAATCTCTCCCTATGTATTATTTCCAGGGGATGTCTTATTCTCTCCCCCCGGGAGAGAAATAAGACATCCTCCCTGGACCTCCCCAAAATACTAACCAAGATTGCATCAGCGGCGGATCAGCATTAGGTCAGGCATGCGGCATGATGTGCGGCAGCGTGACATGCGTCAGGGCGTGCAGAGGATGTGGCGGCCATGGACCAGGCTGTCTGCGGTGCCGGTTTCGGAGGTCCACAATGGAATTAGGTGAGTCCTGGGCGTTGGCGGGGGTGCCCTAGTTTAGAGCAGGGAGTGCCTTATTTTCGGGGGGATGCCTTACTTTAGGTTAGAGGGTAGAGTAGTTGGGATGTCTTTTTTTAGGAGGGTGTTTTATTTTTAGGGAAACACACAGATATGATGGAGAAATTATTTGAATACCCAAAGGAGTCGGACACCTCATATGTTCGGCTATATCCAAAACTTTCTGGCCCATTTGTAGAGGCCACGGTCTGCATGAGATTCCACTCTAATCTAACCTGGGGCTATTCATTATTTTCATTGGCTACTCCATAGAAACTGGATGAGTTCTTCCTTTTTTATTCACCACTGAGTCAGCTAGTACTATCAATCAGTAATGAACACAATGCTTACAGGACAATGATTTTACAGAATGGACAAGTGTCTGTGCAACATGGAGCTCTACAGCGCGGGCGGTGTGGGTTGATGGAGAGAAGTACCTAGGAAAAGGGACAAAGAATGTAAAGATCAGCGGTGATCCTTACATCGTTCTTGGTCAGGACCAGAATCTGTATGGAGGAGGATTCTACATATTGGAGTCCTTTGTGGGAGAAATGACAGACGTTAATATGTGGGATAAAGCTCTGACTGATGACAATGTTATAGATTATTTTGCAGGCAATGAAGTGAGCGGTAATGTCATTAACTGGAAGGCTCTAAATTATACTTCTTATGGAGATGTCATCATACGTCCTTATGTAGACCCCTATCGTTGTGAACCTGTATAATGTATATAGTATTGCGAGGCTGATAGAGTAATGTGGGATGTGCGACCTCTGGAGGGTTCGTAACCCAAACACCAAACTGTACTCTTGTTGTTTAGAATAACATCACACCCTCTCTAGGATAGATTTAGCGGTGGGAACAATGTCTATGTTATCCTACATTTCTGATATCCATTATGACCCTAGAAGTGTCTCGGACCAGTCCCCCTTGCATGTACAAATTCAACTGAATCCCTTTTGGTTACAGCTTGTAGATGTGGACTCATCTATTTCTGCAATTATTGCGGAATTCTTTCATTTTAATGATGGCACTGCCTCTACTCTCTGTGTATGGGAAGCATTAAAGGCCGATATCAGGGGCATATATATATACAAAAAATCAGTAAGCAAAAATCCTAGTCTAAGGCATTCATTAACCTTCTGCGCGATCAGGTGCAAAAGGCTGAATGTCAAATGATTGCAGACCCTACAGAGGTGGAAGGAGGCCCAGTCACAATACTCTGACCATCTTTTGAAGGTGGCAGAGGACAAACGATTCTTTCAGACACAAAGATTTTTCCAGGAAGGTGAAAGTGCGCGGCACCTATTGGCCACTATAGTAGGGTCACAAGAGGGACAGTCCCATATGATAGAACTACAGTCCTCAGAGGTACATATGGCACGTACAGACGAGGCCATTTTCGAAGTACTATTTAAATACTATTCATAAATATAATATATGTATAAATCTACTATAGGAGCCTCTGAAAAGAGCACTATTTACAATCTATTGACCTACCAAGGTTGACTGCCTCTCAGATGGAGGCTCTGGATGGACCCCTGACCGTGGAAGAATTGGAGGACGCACTCAGTACCTTCTCTAATGAGAAGGCTCCTGGCTGTGATGGATTCCCAGCCAAATTCTACAAAAAACATCAAGAGGTCCTTTTACCTCGATTATTGGAGGTCTATCGGGAGTCTCTTGCTCATGGTATTCTGCCACGGTCTATGCGGGAGGCCACGATTGTGGTTCCTCTAAAACCAGGCAAGGACCCCACACAACCTGGGTCTTATAGGCTCTATTAACAAATGATGTTAGATTACTTGCCAGGGCTCTGGCAAATAGACTGACCAGGGTGGTCACCTCTTTGATCCATCCAGATCAGTCGGGATTTATGCCTGATAGATCCACAGCGCTAAATTTAAGGCGGCTTTTTGTAAACATACAGTTGGGAACTGCTGATGGTGACTATCCAGCCGTGGTCTCACTCAACGCTGCCAAAGCTTTTGACAGCATCAATTGGGCCTTCCTATGTGCTGTGATGTGCAAGATGGGCTTTGGGCCTATTTTATTAGCTGGGTCCAATTGCCATATACGGAACCAATGGCTAGAGTCAGGGGCAACGGTGGATTATCACCTGGTTTTGCACTGGGGAGGGGCACCAGGCAGGGCTGTCCCCTGTCACCCCTCGTCTTTGCACTGGCAATTGAGCCCTTGGCGTGCCTCCATGGAATTTAGAGGCTTTGGAAGAGACACTTAGGAGGAACGCGTACCATTATACGTCAATGACATGTTACTGTATGTCCACGACGTGTTGGACTCTCTTCCCCTTATCTTAGCCTTAATTGAGGATTTTGGCTCCAAATCTGGTCTCCTAATTAATTGGTCAAAATCAGTGGTGCTCCCTGTGAAGCCTCTTCCAGATGGTACTGATTTGTTGCATACTACACTGGACATAGTATCTCAGTGTATCTTGGAATAGTAGTTACACCCCATGTGAAAGATGTTATACGACTAAATGTCCTGCCGCTATTAACAAAATTCTCACATAAAAAGATTGGTGTCGTCTCCCCTTGTCGGTAATTGGCAGAGGCAATTTATAATGCATATAGTCTTCTCACAGCAATATATTCATTATGTCCTAGCAATGTCTATTGAAGGGAATCCCCCTTAGCAGTAAGCATACCCTTTAGTATAACTGAGCTGCAATACCACACCCAACCTGACGACGAGAGTGGCGCTGTTTCTAGAGGAAAGCATAGTGTTTATTTGGGATTTTCTTTTCATGCACTAGTTTAGTTATGGAAGTACTGAATCAGAATTTTCAATAAAGTTTGTTTGCAGAGACTCCAGTGTGGTATTAGTATGGGCCCCTTTTTAATTTTCATTCCATGTAGATGCTGCAGTCACTATCTGATGCTTTTCTTAGTCTGGGGTGAGCAAGAGTCCACAGTGATTCTGTTATCCAAGGGAGGGCTCAGGTGGAGAAAATTTCAAGGTGAAATTAGAGTCACTTATTTTCAAACAATGGGATGACAATCAAGTGTGATGGGCGACCCAATTTAATTACAGAGCAGGAATCTATCAGAGTCTGATCTTCACAATATATCAATGGCGGTGTATCGTGGCACAAACAATTGAGATTTTTGGACCTCTGAAAAAAATTGTTGATGCTCATCAGGCTGTAAAAGATTGCAGGACCATCCAAAGAGTCTGGACTCCACCAATCTACAGCCAGAAAGATTGTGTATAAATGGAGAAAATCTCCAAGAGTCAAGATCATACTAATCCTCCCCAGGAATGGTCGACCAACAAAGATCACACCAAGAGCAAGACGTCTTATAATAGTCTGCTAGGTCCCAAAGGAAACCAATGCAACCTACTGTATGAACCGCTAAAGGATGTTCTCATATTACCTAATGTTAACGTTCATCAGGAGGACACTGATAACCATGGTCTACATGGCAAAATTGTATGGAGAAAGGACTTGCTCTTGTCTATCTATGTTCATTGTTGCCTCCTGCCAGATTTATATTTAAGATATTCATATGTAAAGTATCCATTCTCTGTTTTTAACGATACTTATACAAGCTTTTCATGTTATGAGAAAATCTTGAGAGCCAACTACAGTATATACATGTCTCTATAATATATCTCTTGGGGTAGGAGATACAATGAGGCACTTGTTGCTCTCATCTAATCCCATCCTTGGTTTGTTGAGTAGAGATGAGAGAACCGAACCTACCGAACCCAGATTTGTTTCGAACTTTGCAAAAAATTTGTCTCTCTACCAAACCAGAAAACCTGCAAAGTTTGGAGAGGCTCAGCAAGATGGAGTCTCTCATGTAGAAAAAAACAAAAAATAAACATATTCTCCCCTGTCTGTAGTTCCAAAATGTCTCCTGGTGGCTCTCTAATCCCGCCCCGCTGTCTTCCATGGTCAGGCCCCACTCAACCAATCAAAGGTCGCGGGGCTGTTCCGTCAAAGTCAGCCTGTGATTGGCCTGAGACAAGAGTGACAGCCCGCTCAGCTGATCAGGATGGGACAGCGCCGCGATCTGTGATTGGCTGAGTGGGCTCTCACTCTGGAGACAAGAGTGTCAGCATGCTCAGCCAATAACAGGTCACTGTGCTGCCTGATCCAAGTCAGCCTATGAGTGGCTGAGTGGGCCTTCACCATAGAAGAAGGACCCCCAGGTAGCACGGACATGTAACTATAAGAAGCCTTTAAAAACCACATTAAACCAACTATAAACCTGCAGTCGTTAAGCTGTTTTACTGCTGTTTGTTAAAGTACAAACCTGAACTTTACAATAAAGTTAGGCGAACCTGCTAAACCAAACTTTTGACAATAGATACAAAAAATTGGTCAGCACTATACTAAGAAATGTGTTCCAGAGACGTCCAATGTTCAATAGGCAAAAAGGTTTATTAACCCCTTAACAACAAAGGGCGTATATACACGCCCTGTTGTCGGTAAGGGCGTTCAGAACGGGGCTGCGCGGCCACTCCGCTCTGAACCACTGCGATCCCGGGTGCCGCATGTAGCCTGGGACCGCGGCTATTAGCGAGCACAGTCCGATCGCCGTGCCCGCCAATCAGGTAATCAGATTTCCGGATGCAGCCGTTCCCTGGTGTCTAGTGACGGAGATCGCCCCCCACCGGGACATTTTCCCGGAGGAGCGATCTCCTTGTCTATTACCTGCCGGGGTCTCCGCCAAAATGGCGCTGATCCTGGCTCGGTGCTCGTTTGTTTTCGGCTGCAGCAGCCGAAAGCAAATGAGTGCCTATCTCATGGATCTATGCTAAGTATAGATCCTATCTCATGGATCTATGCTAAGTATACAGCATAGATCTCAATGAGAGATCAGAGTGTATATACTAGAAGTCCCCCAGGGGGAATAACCCTAACCCCAGTCGGGCTTCTAGTATAAGTGTAAAAAAAAAGTGTTGTTGTCAATAAAAAGCCCCCTTCCCTAATAAAAGTTTGAATCACCCCCCTTTTCCCAGGTTATAAATAAAATAAATAAATAAACATATTTAGTATCACAGCTGACTCTCATTACCTGCAGCCCCGGACACTGATATGAGCGGCATCGCTCTCACTGCAGCGCTCCCGCTCACATCAGGAAGCCCTGTCAGTGTCAGGAACATATATATACATTCCTACTGCATGGGGGTATGTGCAGTAGGAACGTATATATACAGATTGATGGCGGGAAGGGGTTAAGAGCCAAGCCAAGTGCATCTTATATTAGAAACCAGTTCGGAGAAGCTTAGAATTTGAAATATCCATAAATAATTTGCCTTTAAGAATAAGTTTCACAGGGCATTGAGAAGATGCTGATCTGGATAATATTGTGGATCTCAGGAGTTCTGGACCGGGAAGGTAGGTTGATATCTCTCCACTTCTAACCATATTGATTTTATGAAGTTATTTTGGAGAAACCATCATAATATTTAGGATCAACAGGAGCTCAAACACCTTATTCTATATTTGACCACCTTAACCCAGTATAAGACCTGATTTTTATTTTTTTTTGTTTATGGACATACCACTATCCATGAACATATGAGGATCACAAATTATTTTTGCTGTTAAATTAAAACATTTTTGCTAATTTTGGGTTTGATTCCGATGCTTTACATTTCTCTATTCTGACCACTGAGGAGCTGTGTGCAGGCTAAAATTTTTTGCACTGTAGACAGGATGTTTTGATCCCTTTTTATAACAAAAAATTCAGGTAAATGATGTTAAAAATCAGCAATTCTGGCTCTTGTTTTTATATTCATGTACATAGTTCACCGTGAATCAATAATATTATATTTTATCAGTTTGACCCCCTTTGCACTTAGCAATACCAATTATCTTACTTCTTCTGGAATTTAGACTATTTTATTTGCTTGATGGGAAAAGGTCAGTAATTTAATTTTTTATTTGGAAAGGAATTTTTTTTCATACTTTCCTTAATTTCCAAAGTCCGCTCAGGGGATTTTTATAAGAAATCATTTGTCTGATTGTACAGCTCATTGCAGTGCTATTGCACTACACTGATCTGCACTCTGCTAGTAGAGTGTGCCTGAAACAGAACCTATTGATAGAGTTTACTCGTGAGCCATGGAGCCACTTGGGAGCCATGTTAACCAATCAGCACCCAGTAATTACATTGTGGGGGTGCCAATCAGAGGTCTGACAGGGTAGGCACCTGTCAGACAACCACTTAAAGGAGAAGTCAGTCGAAAAATTTTATGAAAGTATTGTATTGCCCCCCCAAAAGTTATACAAATCACCAATATACACTTATAATGGGAAATGCTTATAAAGTGCTTTTTTCCCTGCACTTACTACTGCATCAAGGCTTCACTTCCTGGATAACATGGTGATGTCACTTCCCGGATAACATGGTGATGTCACTTCCTGGATAACATGGTGATGTCACTTCCTGGATAACAAGGTGATGTCACGACTCGACTCCCAGAGCTGTGCGGGCTGTGGCTGCTGGAGAGGATGATGGCAGGGGGACACTGAGGGACACAGGGCACTGGAGGGACACTGAGCATCCCTCTGCCATCATCCTCTCCAGCAGCCATAGCCTGCACAGCTCTGGGAGTCGGGTCGTGACATCACCAAGTTATCCAGGAAGTGACATCACCATGTTATCCAGGAAGTGACATCACCATGTTATCCAGGAAGTGACATCACCATGTTATCCAGGAAGTGACATCACCATGTTATCCAGGGAGTGACATCACCATGTTATTAAGGAAGTGAAGCCTTGATGCAGTAGTAAGTGCAGGGATGAAAGCACTTTATAAGCATTTCCCCTAATAAGTGTATATTGGGGATTTGTATAACTTTTAGGGAGCAATACAGTACTTTAATAAAAATTTTCACTGGGGTTAAATGACTGCCATTAACAGGATTGGTGATTTCGGTCATTAGTGCTAGGTGTCGGCTGCAGATAACATATTGCAGTGTGCTGTCAGATCTGTAATCTCCTGGCATAGTTTTTGGCAGGCTGTAATAGTGGACACGACAGACACGTTGTGTCCCTGGCTGTCATGATAACAGAATGGAAAAAATTCTATAATTTCTTCATATTATGCTATTGTTTTCTTTATTTCCTATTCTTACACAGATATGATGGACAAATTATTTGATTTCTAAAAGGAGTCATCCATCTCTGTAGCACAACTTGTCTAGGTCCTTTTTAACAAGGATCTGTCTCTCTATACACTGGACTGCAATGGAAATGTAGAATTCAGGAAGTAGAATTTTTCTTAGTTTGGCTATGTTCACACAACGTTTTTTCAGCTCTGTTTAACCCCTTAAGGTCAAAGCCAATTTTCGTTTTTGCGCTTTTGCTTTTTCCATTTTATGTTTTAAAGTCCATAGCGTTTGCACTTTTTCACCTAGAGACTTATATGAGCACTTATTTTTGCGAAACCAATTGTACTTTGCAATGACAGGCATTATTTTTCCATAAAATATACTGCGAAAATGGAAAAAAATCATTTGTGCTGTCAAATTGAAAAAAAAAAAAGGAATTTGTTTTGATTTCGGGGAGTTTTGCATTTACGCCGTTCGCCCTATGGTAAAACTGACTTGTAATTCATGTTCCTCAAGTTGTTACGATTACAATGATAATAACATGTATAACTTTTATTTTATCTGATGGCGTTTAAAAAATTCAAACCATTGTTAACAAATATATGTTCCTTAAAATCGCTCTATTCCCAGGCTTATAGCGCTTTTATCCTTTGGTCTATGGGGCTGTGTGAGATGTAAGATTTTGCGCCATGATGTGTTCTTTCTATTGGTACCTTGATTGTGCATATACGACTTTTTGATCGCTTTCTATTAAATTAAAATTAAATAAAAAATCGGCTGCCTTTTTTCTATTTTTGACGTTGTGTGAACATAGCCTTTTGGTATATAATGTTTTTGTTGTGCGAGAAGCAAGATCTCTCGATGCTCTTTATAGATCCCGAAAGGGATTCCGTCACTCCCAGGAGCTGAGCTCCCCTTTGGCCAGCATATTTTTTTCGACCCCGCAAATGCCACCTGGTTCTTGACCTTTTCCAATAGATGTCTGTCTAAAGTGTCTTGTCCCTTACTTAATCTTCCCTGTGCTTCTTATGAAGGAGATCTTATGTATTCTTCCTCTAACTCCCCCAACTTTTTTTTTAATTCTGTCTTTTTGTGTAAGAAATAACCCCAAAATCTAAACCCCTTATAGACGGCTTTCTAAGGCTGCATTCACACTACGTATATTTCAGTCAGTATATGTATATTTCAGTCAGTATATTTCAGTCAGTATTGCAACCAAAACCAGGAAGGATCTGTTCACACAATGTTGAAATTGAGTGGATGGCCGCCATTTAATGGCAAATATTTGCTGTTATTTTAGAACAACGGCTGTTATATTGAAATAATGGCTGTTATTTACTGTTATATGGCGGTCATCCACTCAGTTTCAACATTGTGTGAACAGATCCTTTCTGTGTTTTTAATCCACTCCTGGTTTTGGTTGCAATACTGACTGAAATATACTGACTGAAATATACGTAGTGTGAACGCAGCCCCCAGGCGTCCCACACCACCTGTAGGCGAGAAGTGCCCCAATTAATATCCCATAATTCTTTAATCTCTTTTTTAACCCCCTCTTTATTCTCAATAAGGCTTAACCAGTGTGGGTTTATTTTAATTAACCTTGGTTGCTGAACCTTCCCTGTGCAAATTTTTATTAACAAAGGTGTGTGATCCAAAAGACTTCACTTAAGATACTTAACCAATTATATTTTTCGTGCCATGTGCTCATTCACTAAACTTAAATCAATTCTGGACATTAGACAACTTCAACATGAAAATTCTTTTTTTTCCGGGTTCTTTTCCCTCCAATAATCGCACGGGCCCATCTCCCTCATCAAGCGAGGCAAAGGAGACCCAGCAGGTTCCTTCAAAGGTTCCCTAATTCTAAGTCTGTCCAACCTTTCATCAACCACACAACCACAGCGTTAAAGTCCCCTGCCACTAAAACAGGGCACTCTGTGTGGTGTTACAGGTAGAGAATACAGTGTGCTGTGTGGTGTTACAGGTAAAGAATAGAGTGTGCTGTGTGGTGTTACAGGTAAAGAATACAGTGTGCTGTGTGGTGTTACAAGTAGAGAATACAGTGTGCTGTGTGGTGTTACAGGTAAAGAATAGAGTGTGCTGTGTGGTGTTACAGGTAAAGAATACAGTGTGCTGTGTGGTGTTACACATAGAGAATACAGTGTGCTGTGTGGTGTTACAAGTAGAGAATACAGTGTGCTGTGTGGTGTTACAGGTAGAGAATACAGTGCTGTGTGGTGTTACAGGTAGAGAATACAGAGTGCTGTGTGGTGTTACAGGTAAAGAATACAGGGTGCTGTGTGGTGTTACAGGTAGAGAATACAGTGTGCTGTGTGGTGTTACAGGTAGAGAATACAGAGTGCTGTGTGGTGTTACAGGTAGAGAATACAGTGTGCTGTGTGGTGTTACAGGTAGAGAACACAGTGTGCTGTGTGGTGTTACAGGTAGAGAATACAGCGCTGTGTGGTGTTACAGGTAGAGAATACAGTGTGCTATGTGGTGTTACAGGTAGAGAATACAGTGTGGTGTGTGGTGTTACAGGTAGAGAATACAGTGTGCTGTGTGGTGTTACAGGTAGAGAATACAGTGTGCTATGTGGTGTTACAGGTAGAGAATACAGTGTGCTGTGTGGTGTTACAGGTAGAGAACACAGTGTGCTGTGTGGTGTTACAGGTAGAGAATACAGCGCTGTGTGGTGTTACAGGTAGAGAATACAGTGTGCTATGTGGTGTTACAGGTAGAGAATACAGTGTGGTGTGTGGTGTTACAGGTAGAGAATACAGTGTGCTGTGTGGTGTTACAGGTAGAGAATACAGTGTGCTATGTGGTGTTACAGGTAGAGAATACAGTGTGCTGTGTGGTGTTACAGGTAGAGAATACAGTGTGGTGTGTGGTGTTACAGGTAGAGAATACAGTGTGCTATGTGGTGTTACAGGTAGAGAATACAGTGTGGTGTGTGGTGTTACAGGTAGAGAATACAGTGTGTGTGGTGTTACAGGTAGAGAATACAGTGTGATGTGTGGTGTTACAGGTAGAGAATACAGTGTGGTGTGTGGTGTTACAGGTAGAGAATACAGTGCTGTGTGGTGTTATAGGTAGAGAATACAGCCTGCTGTGTGGTGTTACAGGTAGAGAATACAGCGTGCTGTGTGGTGTTACAGGTAGAGAATACAGCGTGCTGTGTGGTGTTACAGGTAGAGAATACAGTGTGCTGTGTGGTGTTACAGGTAGAGAATACAGTGTGCTGTGTGGTGTTACAGGTAGAGAATACAGTGTGGTGTGTGGTGTTACAGGTAGAGAATACAGTGTGCTATGTGGTGTTACAGGTAGAGAATACAGTGTGCTATGTGGTGTTACAGGTAGAGAATACAGTGTGCTATGTGGTGTTACAGGTAGAGAATACAGTGTGGTGTGTGGTGTTACAGGTAGAGAATACAGTGTGCGGTGTGGTGTTACAGGTAGAGAATACAGCGTGCTGTGTGGTGTTACAGGTAGAGAATACAGTGTGCTGTGTGGTGTTACAGGTAGAGAATACAGTGTGCTGTGTGGTGTTACAGGTAGAGAATTACAGTGTGCTGTGTGGTGTTACAGGTAGAGAATACAGTGTGCTGTGTGGTGTTACAGGTAGAGAATACAGCGTGCTGTGTAGTGTTACAGGTAGAGAATACAGCGTGCTGTGTGGTGTTACAGGTAGAGAATACAGTGTGGTGTTACAGGTAGAGAATACAGTGTGCTGTGTGGTGTTACAGGTAGTAACTGTGTGGTGTGTGGGTGGGATCACAATGAAATGATAAAGTACCGCAAATAATTCAGTAACACAATAAAACTGCAATATGTGAACACAGCCTAGATGTTCTGCAACAGATTTGGGCGGGGAATGGGCAGGGTGGGGGACTGTGATGAACAGCTGAAGGAAAGCATTGCATTCTTGAACCAGTAATGCATTCTGGGAACTGCTCAACCAGGAAGTACAGAACCCCTCTTCCCCCCCCCCCCCCCAAAAAAAAAAGGATTTTGGTAGTTTCAAAACTGGGAAAGATAGATAAGTAATGCTTTATGCTTCTCCAGAAATTTCATTTTTTTAAACCTCTACCTGGAGTTCCCTTTTAAAAAAGAGATAAGATACACAGATCTCTCATTTGATCTTGGCTGCTTCTATTTATTATGTTTCTTAGGTTTAGTATAAGTATAGTATACAGTCAGACAAGACAACATTCATTCAATCTATCCGCCTTATAACCAGTATTTTACTCAGTCACCCTCAGCACTCTCACAGACCTCAGACACAGTAAGGGTAAAACAGCACTGACTTACCTACTAATGCCTAAAGGGGTTGGCAATTTTTAACACTATAGTAATGGTTATAATAATAAGGGACTTACTCAAACAGAGTTTCGCCATTGCAGGCCTGTTCTTTATAATTATGCCGCTCCGACCCCTGCTAATTCCTTGTTTTGGAATTCCAGGGGGGTGGCTCCTCCATCCAGCACTGCCCCCTCCATAACTTTAAACTGTGACCAAGCAAGGATCATAGGCATGAGTCGAGAAGGAAATAGAACATGTATGGATATTGTTTCTCTCTGGCCAGGATACCACGACAGGAGGCCAGTTGGTTTGTGGAGTGGTAAAAAAAAAAAAAAAGGCCTTTAATAATATGTGCATTATTATTACCATTAATATAGTCTGGCAAAAATTGTTAAAAAGGTGTCATGGGGTTTACTGTGTAAAAAGCAGAAGAGGTGGCAGATTTTGGCGCATGGCTCGGATCATGCTCCAAAACAACGCACCAAAATAAATAGCAATTTCCACCCTAGTACTAACACATTGCTGCTGACTACAGACGTTTTTGTTTTACATTATTTATTAATAAAAAGTGCGGGGCCCTCCTGCTATTTGATAACCAGTCAGATACAAACCCAAGCAAAAACAGCCTAGTAGTACCAGGGTGGGAAAGGCCATTTAACTTTGCCCTTTCCCACCTATTACTACCAGCATGCCAAACTCAGTTCCAGTCATTTTTGAAGGCCCAGACCTCAAGGTACCCAGCTGGTACCCAGCTACCTCTAGTAGCAGTGAATACTAAGGTAATAATAGGGTGGGTAGTGCTAGTCTTTTTATGTGAAAACAGTAAGCCCTGGCATAATGTTATAAAAAAACTTCTGAGATCCTCTTCCCCCTTTACCATTTTATTAAATTTAAAAAAAAGTCTTTCTTCATCCATCATAGACTGATCTTAGGTGTTTAAAAAAAATGAACGGTATATTTTTTTATCTATTTATTTTTATTTAATAAAGCCCATACTACGGAATCCTGCCTTCAATCTCTTTGAATGGGAGGGCTCGCACCCTCCGCTCTGCACTCAAAGAACTGACATGTGAAGTGGAGAGGTGTGGAGAGCGGAGGCACCTAAGCCCTCCCATTCAAAGAGATTGAGGGCAGGATTCGGCGCCGAGTCCATGTGGGGGTTTCTGCACAGAATCTCACCGCAGATTGCACAGTGTGAACGTGGCCTTAATTGGAAAAGGGGGTCATTTACATTTTTAATAGGGGATTGGATTTTCTTTTATGCCAAATTTTTTTTTTTTTTTTTTACAGTAGTCCCCCTAGTGGACTCCTATGAGCAATACCATGATTGCTCATAGGGATCAATGCAGTACATGTATATTGCACTGATCTATGCAATAAGAACTTAATTGCTTTAGGCTCCTAAAAGGAACCTGAAGCAGTTGTCGAGCCGGGGACAGTGTCAGAGCGGCGCTGAGTCCCCAGTCGCTAAGGGCCCTATTCCACAGTAACGAAATTCGGCCGAATCGGCCCCATTCGGCCCGATTCCACTGATTATCGCTCGGTGGAATAGAGAGAACGATCAGCCGATGATCGTGTCATCGGCTGATCGTTCATTTAGGGCCAGACCTAAAATCATTGTTCCCCCACCGCGCATCGCTACAGTTGAATAGCGGTGCACGGCGGGCGACCGACGATTTGGGAAGCAGCAGCAGTATACATTACCTGCAGGGCTTCTCCTCCGCTCTGTCTTCCTCCCCGGGTTCCGCGCGCTCTAGCTTCAGAATGGCCTGTCAGCTGACGGTGCGCTCCGCCAATCACAGGCCGGGACCCCCGCAGCCTGTGATTGGCTGAGTGGCCTGTCAGCTGACAGGCCATTCTGAAGCTAGAGCACGCGGGACCCGGGGAGGAAGACGGAGCGGAGCAGAAGACCTGACAGGTAATGTATGCTGCAAGGGCTGCAAGGACATTGGTAACGATGTCCCTCCAGCCCTCGCTCAACGATCATGGGGCCGTGGAATAGGCCCAGTAAACGAGCGGCGATCTAGCAGATCGGCGCTCGTTTACATAGTTGATCGGACCCTTCTCGGCCCATGAAATAGTACCTTAAGTCTAATAGATCCCCCCCCATCATCATGGGGGGGGGCAATCCTGCCACTAGACCACCATGAGATGCTTTTACAGGCGGCTTAAATTGTTAACTAGCTGGCACGAGCAATCAATTCACAATGGCTATTTACCCTACGTATTGTTTAAAGGGAAATTTGCCCCCTTGTTCCTCTTTATTTTTTGAAGCTATTGGCAGTCACGTGATATCACCAGAAGGAAATTATATTTCATCACAATAACTTCTTGATACTGACAGATCTTATCGGCTTGAATCTACTTAATAAATATCAGCGCCGAGCGCAGAGGGACGCCACATCAGATCTGTATACGGTGAAGCCTTTGATACGAAATATCCCTTCTTCAATTAGTTTTAAAGGACATTGAGAAGATGTTGGTCTGGATGATATTGTGGATCTCAGGAGTTCTGGGTCAGACAGGTAGGTTGATATCTTTCCACTTCGTAATTTACAACATTATAGGTTTTATGAGGATATTTCTTTGTACCTTGGTGGTCCCTCTAGTTCAGCCCTGCCGCACACACATGGCCATGTCTACGTCCTTTAATTTCTTTATAATACATAACTAGGGTCCTTCTTATGTACATTACATGTATGGCTGGCTTTACTCTATTACTATTGTCTAGCTGATTATTAGATGAAGGTCCAGGGCGTAGTAGACCTCTCGATTACCTGTTTTTATGAAATCAGAAAGCCCTTTTAACCCCTTGGTAACATTTGATGTAAATAGAGGCAGGATGTATAGAGTGGGTTTAGGAGCTAGCAGTCAGGTCTGGCAGGTTCTGGTAGTATTGTATAGCTGACATCCATGTACAATGGGCAGAAACATGAAAGCTATGAATATCAAACACATTAGTCCTGCTGTGGTAGCCAATGAAAACTTTTATAACTTTTTAAAACCAGAATACCCCTTTAAAGTGACACTGTCACCCCCTTTTGTGCGTTCTGACATCTCTACACAGGTGTAAAGGGTAAATTTAGCAGTTTTCACACCTTATTTTATATCATACGTCATGGTGCTTGTTCAAGTAAAAAGTCATCTTTTATGAACTGCAGATTGTGTTAAGTGGGTGGGGCCTCACGGCATTAGCACCACTTAGCCCCGCCCACAACACACACCATTGATGTTGTTGTGGGTGGGGCTAAGTGGTGCTAATGTCACAAAGCCCCGCCCACTTAACATAATCTGCAGTTCATAAAAGATGACTTTTTACTTGAACAAGCACCATGACGTATGATATAAAATAAGGTGTGAAAACTGCTAAATTTACCCTTTACACCTGTGTAGAGATGTCAGAACGCACAAAAGGGGGTGACAGTGTCCGGACCATCTCCAGAAGCGGGACCCGGCGGGATTAGGTGAGTATAGGGAGCTCTAACGGGGGTCGGGAACCTGTCACCCCGGCACGGGGGGTGACAGGTTCCCTTTAAGCCCTTCATGACCCAGCCCAAAATGGCCTTAAAGAGGAACTATCAGCAGGTTAGATCCAACTAATTTGGTCAAATTGCAAAACCTACTTGGACTGGATTTATTAACTTTACTTAAAGGGGTACTCCGGGAGTTAGGCCTTTTTTTTTTTTTTAGTATCGCTGGAGAGGAAGTGGCTCCCTTGCTTTAGTGCTAGAGCCCAATGTCGCGTCTGAGGCATAAGCAGCCGGAGCAGCATGATGCAGGCCCCAGTGCTGGAGCTGGGTAGGTAAGTAGACATCATTGTCTTCATCCACTTTTTCTGCGGTGATACTGAAAAAAAGGCATCCACCTGGAGTACCCCCTTAAGAAAAAAAGGATCATTCTTGATTTGATAGTTAGATATAGTTTAATGTCTGTGTTGAGGGATATAATTATAAAGCCTGTTGGGTTTTTATGTTATTTGATATTTGATATACTTGATATTATGCAATTTCAAAACTTTTTTGCTGTTCCTATACAGATATGATGGAGAAATTATTTGATTACACCGAGGAGTCGGACACCTCATATGTTCGGCTATATCCAGAACTTTCCGGCCCATTTGTAGAGGCCACGGTCTGCATGAGATTCCGCTCAGATCTGACCCGGCGTTATTCCTTATTTTCATTGGCTACTCTGCATAAGGACAACGATTTTTTCCTCTTCTACTATGCAAGATCAAACAAGCTTTATCTATGGGTCAGTCGTGAAAAAGAGTTCTTTAAATTACAGAGTAATAATTTTACAGAATGGACAAGTATCTGTGTAACTTGGAGCTTTACAGCCCGGGCGGTGTGGGTGGATGGAAAGAAGTACAAGAAAGACAGGATAGAGAATCTGGAGATCAGCGCTGATCCTATCATCATTATTGGCCAGGAGCAAGGTTTATATGGCACTAAATTTAGGTCGACTCGGTCCTTTATGGGAGAAATGACAGATGTGAATATGTGGGATAAAGCTCTGACTGATGACAATGTTATAGATTATTTTGCAGGCAATGAAGTGAGCGGTAATGTCATTAACTGGAAGGCTCTAAATTATTCTTCTTATGGAGATGTCACCATACGTCCTTATGTAGATCCCTATCCTTGTGAACCTGTATAATGTACGCTCATTTCCCCCCAAAAATGTGCACCATGTGTGTATGACTGTAATGATCTATGTAAATGATTCCAATACTATAAGGAAAGGATACGTTTTTTGGGGAAATAATGTACAAGAAGGCTCTAGGACCCTGTTGGCGCCTCTAGCCTGGAAACAAGTTGGACACCGAGATGTAAAAATTCTACATGGCATCCTGCGACATATTTGGCCACAGATGTCCTGTGATAAATCTGGTGATCGGACAGACAAGAAAGTGTTACAACCCCACACAGTAATACCTTTATTATGCTATAGCAATTTTTTTTATTAATGGGAGTCCCCAAACTTACCGATAAACCTATTGACAGGACAAGGAGGAGGTTGTACCTGGTCTTTTGATCACGTTGCTGCAATGGTGAGTGCCCAGGAGATTGGCCCATCTGAGATAATACTCATTCTTATATGTATTGAGATCTTCCATGGCTCTTCCTCTCTGCTCTGATTGATAGCTCCAGCTCCCAATCAGGAGTCTGCTGTCAAACTAAGAAGGGCACAGTGCACAGTGGTGCCCATGCTGGTTTTCCCCATCCCCCACTTTTTTTTTTTCTTACCTGGTCTCTCCTATCCTCTCCCCCCTCCTTTTATTTCTATTCTCATTTGATCTTAACTGTGACCAGATATATATTTTTACTTTCTTTTATAAACCCCTACTTTGCAATTTATGGGTTTTCGTTTTCTTGTTATATACTGCACATATCATTTATTTTGCATGGGATGTGTTACTTGAGATGTTATCGATTTCAATGCTAAAAAGTTTTCCCGTTTCACTGATGCCTTGGACTTTTCCATATGTTTTGTCTACTTAACAATATGCTGATTTGTTTGTTTGTATTTTTTGCGTAAGATTATGAAAATAAGAAATTAAAACAAAATGTGAGCCATCCCAGGAATATATTATCACTATTTAAATGAAGCCAAAGGATAAACTAATTTTGCATTTAAGCTCATTAAAATCTAGTGAAGAAATATAAGATTTACCCACATAGTATAGTGCCACCTTGTGTTCAAAGAGTATTACAGTGTGCTTGGGGACACATATGGTCAGTCACGCTTCCCACAGCCAGGTCTCTGCATAGTGATTATCTGTTCATTGTGAGGCTATGTTCACACAATGTAAGTTCCGTGGGGATTCCTACGGAACTTACATAGTGCTGCCTTCAGAATCCCAGCCGGAGCATATACACATAGTATACACACCGGCTGTGATCCCTATCGGCGCCGTAGAAAAATGACATGTTAGAAAGTTCACAGCTGAATAAAATGGTCTGACTAACAAGATCTGAGCTAGCAGACATGTGCACTGGTCAGAGGTTTTGCCTGATTTAGGCCCTCCCCCCTTTTTCTAGAGACATCATCATGTGACCAAAGCATCTTAAGTCCATACATGTAATTGGGTGTAATAAAGACACAGCAGAAGTGTTAACCCTTGCACGGACAATATATTTCAGGGAATGCTGTTAAGATGTGTGTAGCGGTGTGGAAAGTACAACAGCACCACATATAAAGAATATCATGGAGAGAAAAAACAGACATGGCCAGGGCCGTTTTAACAGCTGCTGCTGCCCTAGGCAATAAACCTGAAGACGCCCCATCTTCACTCCTCATCACATTGATATCTGATCCCTCTTAGCCTGCGTTCACACATTTGATGTACGTCCCCACATGCAGCAGATACCAGACACTCATGCGATAACCAATAGGTGTATGGTCAACAATCCTGGTAACAGCACATGACTAGTGGGGAAAAAATGGAGCGTGGTTTCCGCCACATGCATACCCCCAACACCCCACCACCACCTTGAAAATACATCAGATATACAGTGGTGCCTTGGATTACGAGCATAATTCGTTCCGGGGCCGTGCTTGTAATCCAAATCCACTCTTAAATCAAAGCAAATTTTCCCATAAGAAATCATAGAAATTCAGACAATTGGTTCCACAATGATTTATTATTCTGAATAACATGTAAAACAGATGAAACAAACATTCAGAAACAGCAGAATATGTGATATTATAAGTTACTGTACAGAAATGGAGAGGATGGGAAACACAAGGGCTGACAGAGACTGCAGGGAGCATGAAGGAATGAGCCGAGCAGATGTGGGCACAGTATAGCAGCACTCTCTGTCTGGGGAGAGAGGGGTTACAGCTATGAGATTACCTCCACAGTCCTGTCCCCTGATGTAAGCCCCAGCCTCAAGTGGATCTGCTATAATTTGGAAGGTGAGGGAGACTTCCTGGGACAGAGTACAGTGCTGTAGATCCCGCTATACAGACCATGCCCCTCCTCCTCTCGCGTTCCCACCCAGTCCTGGGAGCTCTTAAACCAAAGCAATGCTCTTAAACCAAGTCACAATTTTGAAAAACTGTGAGCTCTTAAACCAAAATGCTCTTAAACCAAGTTACTCTTAAACCAAGGTACCACTGTACTGGCAAGTCTGAAGAAGAGGTGGGAGAGTGAAAAAATAATACAAAAAAAAAAGTTTTTTTCTTCCTCCTACTCCCTGGTGCTGCCCCCCTGAAAGCTGCTGCCCTAGGCACTGGACCACGGGTGCCTAGTGGTAAATATCGCCATGGACATGGCTACACATCCACATGGCTATCACTGATCATTTGTATCTCAACACTATTAATAATATCAAGAGTGTTTAGTGTATAAAAATACACACCGCCTCAAGGTTCCTTGACCGAAATAGCCGCATGGTGACCCCACAGACACTGCAGCAACAATGGCCACTGCATAGCACCACACGAGACAGAAGAAGGTTGGAGCACTGGGGGCAGGACTACCGCTCTGGCCGGCTCCATTGATATTCATGAGGCGAGATAGTCCTGGGGGCGGTAGTCCTGTCCCCAGTGCTCCAAAACGCCCGATTAGCCTGTGGATATAACTACTAAATACCAAAAATGGGGCTGAGGATAAAGGTAAGAAGGAAACTTATCTTCATCCTCAGCACCCCATGCACAAAAGGGAGATCACCAGGTTAGATTGATCTAACCTACTGATAGTTTCCCTTTAATAAGACATTGGAACAGCAGTGCAACCATACTACAACACCTACATTTAGGAAACAGGATGCTATATGGTACTTATATTTTATGGAACTAAAAGGTGCAGCAGATCCACCTCTTAAGAATGCAAAGTAAAAGTAAACTAAAGGCAAATGATTCCCATTGTTCCTCTTTACTGTGAAACTCTTGACAGTCCCGTAAAGGAAATAATAACTCATTATAATGAGTTGATGCCCCCACATCTTATCAACTTTAACCCGGCTAATAAATAGCCAAGCCACTACAGGTAGAAGCCACACGAGAATCGAGCTCGGTGAAATACTTTGCCTTCATAAATTAGTTTCCTGGGACATAGAGAAGATGTTGGTCTGGACGCTGCTATGGATCTCGGGGGTTCTGAGTCAGACAGGTAGGGTACTATGTCTCCACTTTTAACTTTATAACCGTATATATTTCATGAAGATATTTTGGAGAAACCACCCTAATATATCAAAAGTCAACGTGGGCCGAAATGGGCATTGTCATAGAATAATGTAGAGGGCCTTTATTATCTGAGGGGAGAGGCGGAGAGGCACCAACCACAGAGAGAGTGGATAATGGTGGGAAGCCACCCATAACCTCCATTTAGCCATGGTTTTTCAGTTTTTCAATTGGCCTTTAGCAATGATGTCCTCGTATACAAATGTGGTGTTAACCATGCTGACTAATTCCTCCGGTGAGAGCAGTCTGGCTTCAGCATACCCCACCCTCCCCACAGAGAACACAGGAACACTTGGCCGTGTCAAACGTTCCTGTGTATGTGGAGGATGGGAAAGATAACTGACCACTGGACAATCATTCGTCCGTTAGGTTCCCAAACCACCCCCTAGTTACTTCCATGGTCTATATTTCTCGTGCTAAAAGGAAGTAATGTAATAGCCTCATCTATAGGTGACAATCTAGTCTGATTTTATGGAGACATTGTTTATTGTGATCAATAACAAAAGTATAGTGCGGAGATAGAAGTCACACTGGGGCCCCGGTGTCTGGGGCGGTCCTAAGTTCCCTCTAGTACTTAACAGGACCAGTCAACACTCCTGGCCTGTGTGTTTCAATTACATTTTCATGGGACAAGTTGTACTTTATAAGGACAGCCTTCATTTTACTATATAATATATTGTGAAAGAACGGAAAAAAAATGTGACTGGGTTTGGGGTCCCAAGTTATCTGGGGAAACACGCTTTTGTTAGGTTGGGGATGGAGTGAGCCGTAGTCTACTGTGATCCTGTTTCCGGAAAGGGAGCTCACAGCTTGTTTCATACAGTAGAAAGAGGAGGATTCCTATCATTTACACCAAGAGAGAAACAAATTAAAATATTATTTATTCTTCATTTTCTTTATTGTATTTTTGGTGGAAACGCTTGAAGTTCAGTTGCGGGAATTTCTACATACATTATGTGCAGATAAGGATTGCGGTTGCTATCTCAGCATTGCCCCATAGCATAGGGTTAGTGAAGTCGAGATATGATGTGTATCTCCTTAGAAGAATCTTGACTGCAGTTACAACATGTCTGTTAAGGGTTTTTTTTTTGTGTTTTTTTTAATGTACATTTTTATTATTATAAACAACTGACAATACTAAAAACAGGAGGTCACACCAGATACTGATAACAAAGGTTCACATACTTTTGCCACTTACAGATGTAACATATTCTATTGTTTGTTTCTAAATAAATTAATACATACGTCTAATATTTTGTACTCATTTGTTTGACTTGTATTTCTTTATCTCTTATAGTTTAGGGTCACATTTATGTATGTGTGTGTGTGTGGGGGGGGGGGGGGCTGCTATTGATAATGTGTGGGTACCTTTCTTCCTCTTTCTATTTTGGACCTCTTAACAGTCATGTGATGTCATCAGAAGGAAATGATATGTTATCAGAATGTCCGACAGATTCTTATCAGCTTTAACCTATTTAAGAGCCGTGCCAAGTGCAGGTCACCTTAGAAACCAGTTCAGAGAAGCTTAGAATTTGGAATATCCTGAAATAATTTGCCTTCAAGAATAAATTTCACAGGAAATGGAGAAGATGCTGATCTGGATGATATTGTGGATCTCAGGAGTTCTGTGCCGGGAAGGTAGGTTGATATTAGAGATGAGCGAACCTGGAGCATGCTTGAGTCCATCCGAACCCGAACTTTCGGCATTTGATTAGCGGTGGCTGCTGAACTTGGATAAAGCCCTAAGGCTATCTGGAAAACATGGATATAGTCATTGGCTGTATCCATGTTTTCCAGACAACCTTAGAGCTTTATCCAAGTTCTGCAGCCCCAGCTAATCAAATGCCGATTGTTCGGGTTCGGATCGTCTCGAACCCGAACCCGGTTCGCTCATCTCTAGTTGATATCTCTCTACTTCTTACCTTATAGATATTGTGAAGTTATTTTAGAGGAACCATATATTATCTAAGATCAACAGGGGCCAAAATGTGAAGATCGACGATAAGGCTTGCATTGTTATTGGTCAGGACCAAGAGTCATATTGTGGGGGATTCAAGGTGTCTCAGTCCTTTGTGGGAGAAATGACGGATGTGAATATGTGGGATAAAGCTCTGACTGATGACAATGTTATAGATTATTTTGCAGGTAATGAAGTGAGCGGTAATGTCATTAACTGGAAGGCTCTAACTTATACTTCTTATGGAGATGTCACCATACGTCCTTATGTAGATCCCTATCCTTGTGAACCTGTATAATGTCATAAGTCATCTCACAGCAATATATTCATTATATTTCCCCAGCTAAACCCCTGACTAAAGTCTCTCTCTATTCATTGGAACTGATCTGCAATACCACACCCAATATATATATATATTTGCAATAAAGTTTGTTCGCAGAGACTCCAGTGTGGTATTAGTATGAGCCCCTTTATATTTTTATTCCATGTAGGTCACCATCTGATGAATTATATAAAGGGATCCGGGGTCCAAGTAACACTGGTGTAGAAAAAAGTAAGAAAAAATTCAGCTCACCATCTCATTGAAGCCCAGGAAACGGCTGTAATAAGAGCGCAGAGAAAAGAATAGTCGGGCCGACTCCTGATTTGTAGCAGCCAAATAGCAATGTGAACTCCAGCTCCGATACAACTTTCACTTTATTTAATCATAGTAAAATTCCATGGATCAAAAAGCCAACAAAACACCAATGCGTTTCAAACATTGACACTTATTAATCATGGCGTAACCACATGCAGCTAAAGCGACCTTATATACATTATATGAAATAAACCATATAGAGTATATATATATATATATATATATATATATATATAATGTAGGCATGTCAGGGCCCCTAAGAACACAGACACAGGACAAGTGGGCCCTATGGCTAAGACCCCCCACACTCTCCCTACCTACTTGCAGTGCAGGTCCTAAACAACCAGTCCGCAACTGGGCGACGATCCCTGCACTCAAATAAGTGTGAACACAGACAAGACACAGGACAGACAAACAAGGTACAATGACAGCAGACAAGGCAAAGTCACAAAGACACACAGAAGGACAGGACCAAGAAGGAACGGAGGACCAAACAAACGGAGGAACGAAAGCCAAAGATGCAACCAGGTACCGGTGAAGCCAAAGCCAGAACAGTGGAGCCAAAGCCAGAGATGAAGCAAGAAGAACTGAGCACTAAGCAAGGTAAACTGAGGACTAAGAAGAACACTGAACCAAAAGACAAAGAAGCTAATAAACAAGCAAAGGATAAGGAAACCAGGAATACAGACAATATCACAAAGGCAGGATCTAGCAGGCTGACAAACTATCAAGAGCCCTGAGTGAAGGGAGGGAGAAGCTTATAAGGGAACAGAAGTCCCGGACTCCAAGCGGATAGGTGGAGCAGGAGAAACACACAAGAAATCACAGAGAGCCAGAGGAGAAGAGACCGGTCAATCACAACACAGCAGAGACAATTAGTGAATGGACCCCAACAAGGAAAGTGCAGGGAGAACTAAGAAAACATGGAACGGATCACAAAAGACTTAAGCAAAGAACATAAGAAAACCAGGCACGGACCTAATGCCAAAAGCGCAGTCTTTGGCGCAGAGGTCGAATCTTTGCAACAGAGTGTGGCACTGATGCCTTTTCAGGCGCGATCATGACAAGGCAACCAGCAGGGAAAATAGTGGAAGGTAGATATGTGCCAAGCAGGTTATTGCGCTCTGTGTGGAAGTTCCAGGGAGTTCAGGGTTGCCAGTCTGCTAGTGCATCCCGGACTTTCCATATACCTGAATTGCAGCAGGAGTTACAATGTATGTGCCACAGGGGTCCTGGGGCTCTGTGGGGAAAGACAGCAGTTCATGGTCAGTAACAATAGGTTACTGACATTTGCTATTTAGTATAGCTGCTTTGCGGCTAAAATGGGCTGTCTTTCTTGGAACGGCTGTAGCGTGGGTGGGAGGCCGTTCCCACGTTCCAGTCCAGGCTTTACTGGGTTTTTTAAAAGCCTCTGAATTGAACAACCTGCTGAGAGTGTTTGGGAGTCACTTGATCCACAGTGAATCTGGCAAACAGGAACTGGAGAGAGAAGCCCTGCAACAGAGCTACAGACAGGCTGGTCTGAATGAGGACAACTACTTGGTGATGTGTATATGTTTGCTGTTGAAGTTCCTGAAAAGGCAACTGCTTTGTGTTTAAACATTTTTTATTGCATCCAAAGCCAGCTTGTGCCTACCACTTGTAACACTAATTCCCACTATATCTATCTATCTATCTATCTATCTACATACATACACCCTGTTTCCCCGAAAATAAGACAGTGTCTTATATTTATTTTTGCTCCCAAAGATCCACTATGTCTTATTTTCAGGGGACATCTTATTTTTCCATGAAGAAGAATCAATACTTATTGTTGAAAAAAAAAATAACATTTATAATATACTGTATAGTAGTTGTCATCACAAACCAGCATAATCAGACAAAACCAACCACCTCCATCTCTCTGCCCTCCCCTAATATAAGAGTGCGGAGAAACGAATTACGTTTGCATGATATGGTTTTCAATTGGAGAACCATAGAACTAGTCAAGTGGGGAAGTGTCTGTGCTTCTCACCTAGCCCAAGTTAATCCGTTAGTATGTACAATTAGTCCTTATGACTTTGCCATCAATCTTGTGCTTGGGGCCAAGTTTCCCAAAGATTCCCCAGATTTTCAACTTATCCCCCCGAGAACAAGAGTTGATGCACCAGTATATACAGGACAGTTTGAGGAAGGGTCACATCCGCAGTCTGTGTCACCTGTGGAGAGTATCCTTAGCCCAGGTGTAGTTATTGGCAGTCTATCAGTTAAAATCAGCTATTTTAGAGTCTCAAAACCTTGCAACAGCGAAAACCTACTGATAAGCTGTTTGTACCCATACACTTAGGATTGGGGGTATTAAAAGAGGTCCATTCATTAAAACTGTCTGGCCATCCTGGTGTTACAGGTACTGGGTATTTGCTTACTCATTCCTGTTGGTGGCCATCAGGGGAGCGTGGGGTGCAAAATTTTCTGTGCCAAAATAAAAGGCTTAACTAGTCCTTGGAACAATACCTTAGGTGTTACGCCTCTCATTGTCAGGAAAAGTGGTCCGAATCAAATACGCTAATCGTAAGTGCTGTCCTGGTCCAGACTACATGTTTGCAGATAAGGTCATGTTATCCACTAAAAACTTACAACTTTGTGTGCCCTCACCAAAATTTGCTCTCCCATACATTGGTCCATTTCCAGTTGTTGAAATTGGTAATCCTGTTTCATTCAAACTGCAGTTACCCTGTTCTCTACAATTTCATCCTGTATTCCACAAATCATTACTCAAAAAATACATTCCGTCTGCAGTACCTAGTCCTCCACATCCTCCACTAGTCTTACAAGGAGAATTGGAGTATGAGGTGGAAAAAAATCTTAGATTCTTGTAGGGTCTGTAACACTATACAGTACCTGGTGCATTGGAAAGGTTATGGGCCAGAAGAGGGAACTTGGGTTACTGCCTGGGATCTCCATGTCCCTGATTTGGTTGGAAAATTTCATTTCTTATACCCTGCCAAATATGGAGGTCTTTGTGAGGGTCCAGAGGCCGCTCCTCAAGGGGGTAGGGGTTCTGTGAAAGGCCAGGCCGTGCGCTCGGCACGGCCGGCCTGTCAGAGGCACCGACAGCATCCCTGGCATTTCCGGACTGATAAGAACTTCTTGGATTGACTGGTCACTATGGATGAGACCTGTGGAGACACAGTGGTTCTCCTGGTCCAAAGAGGTTCAGGGTGCAAAAATCAGCCACTAAGGTGATGGCGTCTGTGTTCTTGCATTAGGAGGGTATGCTGATAGCAGACTACCTTCAAAATGGTTCCACCATCAATGCAAGGTATTACATTGAACTTTTAGACCAATTGAAGGCAGCTCTGAAGGCCAAAAGGCGAGGCAAGCTGTCCAAAGGAACCATGTTCCTGCAAGACGCCTCCACTCACACTGCACAAAGCCAAAGAGTTATCAGCACCGCCTCATACACCTGTCCTTTGTCGTCCAGTTCCCTATCCTGACATATAGTTTATGGTAAAATTGTTATAGAAATATAGAAAATTCTGAGAGATCTCGGGAGAAGGGGGGTAACTGCCATTGATAATGTGCCGTTCCCTTTGTTCCTCTTTTTATTTTGACCCTCATAACAGTCATGTAATGTCATCAGTAGGAAATTATATGTCATCAGAATGTCCAACAAATCTTATCAGCTTTAATCTAGTTAAGAGCCAAGCCAAGTACAGGTCACATTAGAAACCAGTTCGGTGAAGCTTAGAATTCAAAATATCCTAAAATATTTTACTTTCAAGACTAAATTTCATAGGACATTGAGAAGATGCTGATCTGGATGATATTATGCATCTCAGGAGTTCTGGGCCGGGAAGGTAGGTTGATATCTTTCCACTTCTAACCTTATAGATATTATGAAGTTATTTAAAGAAACCATCCTAATATATTATCTAAAATCAACAGGGGCCCAAACACCTATATTACCAAATATCTGTATGACTTTCTCTATATTTGATTCCCCCGCTTTTGTCTTTTCCCCCTTTGTCTTTTGTTACTTTGTTTATAGAAATAGTTATGGCTCTTAGAAAAATAGGCTGAAAAAACTAAAACTTCATCTCTGTGGTGGGAAGGGGTTAAAAATATTACATTATTACTTTAATTGTTTTCTATTCTTACACAGATATGATGGGGAAATTATTTGATTTCCCAAAGGAGTCATCAACATCTTATGTTCGGCTATGGCCAGACCTTCCCGGCCCGTTTGTAGAGGCCACGGTCTGCATGAGATTCCACTCAAATCTGACCCGGGAATATTCCTTATTTTCACTGGGTACTCCAAGACAACCCAACAATTTTCTCCTTGTGCATTATCCAGTGAATACACTTTTGCAGTTAGTTAGTAATATAAAACATCAGTATTTTTTGCATGGTAATAATTTTACAGAATGGACAAGTGTCTGTGCAACATGGAGCTCTAAAGCCTGGGCGGTGTGGGTTGATGGAGAGAAGTACAATGCAAATAGAATGGAGAATACACAGATCTACACTGGCCTTTTCATCATTATTGGTCAGGACCAAGATGCATATGGTGGAGGATTCCAGGTGTCTGACTCCTTTGTGGGAGAAATGACAGATGTGAATATGTGGGATAAAGCTCTGACTGATGACAATGTTATAGATTATTTTGCAGGTAATGAAGTGAGCGGTAATGTCATTAACTGGAAGGATTTACATTATACTTCTTATGGATACGTCATCATACGTCCTTATGTAGATCCCTACCCCTGTGAACCTGTATAATGTATATAGAGTCTTCCCATTATGTCCTAGCAATGTCTATAAGAGGGAATCTCCCCCAGCAGTAAGCATCTCCTATGTAAACCCTTACCTAAGGACTCTATATTTAATGAAACTGAGCTGCAATACCACACTCAACCTCAGGACAAGAGTGGTGCTGTTTCTAGATAAGGGCATTGTGTTTATTTGGGATTTCCTTTTTATGCTTTATATTTAGTATCAATAACATATTTACTTGGTAACCCTTTATGGTTTGTTACGGTTATGGAAGCACTGAATCTGTACTTTTGCAATAAAGTTTGTTTGCAGAGACTTTAGTGTGGTATTAGTATGAGCCCCTTCCGATTTTCATTCCATGTAGATGCTGCAGTCACTATGTTATGAATTATCTAAGGGATAAATGGCCAGGGTCCGAGTAACACTGGTGTAGAAAAAAGTTAAAGGGATTATCCAGCGCTAGAAAAACACGGCCTCTTTCTTCCAGAGACAACGGAACTCTTTTTTCCAGTTCAGGTGTGGTTTGCCATTAAAGGAGACCTGGCTGCCAGGGTGAAGCCTGCCCGACCCCCCCGCTGGAGCCCCTTATACTTATCCCTTCCTCGAAGTCCCAGTCCCGGACCCCGCCCCGCCGCTGAGAAATCCCCCTCGGAAGCCATGCGCGCATTCACCAGAGAACAGTTTGACGCCCATATAGAATTACTGCTCCAGTCATTCTCTATGGGCTTTGGACTCATCTCTGGTGAGCGCACCCACGGCTTCCGGCGGGGATTTTTCGGCGGCAGGACAGGGTCTGGGACTTTGAGAGGGGGATAAGTATAAGGGGCTCCAGCTGGTGGCCGGGTGGGCTTCACCGGGGTGACAGGTCTCCTTTAAGCTCCATTCACTTCAATGGAATAGAGTTGCAAAACTGCACCCAAACTGCAGACAAGAGTGTTGCTGTCTCTGCAAGAAAGTGGCAACGCTTTTCTGATGCTGAATAATCACATCGCCAAATAGCAATGTGAATTCTAGTTCTGATACAACTTACACTATATTTAATCATAGTAAAATTCTATGGGTCATAAAACCAACGAAACACCAAGGTGTTTCAATCTGTGAGACTTATTAATCATGTAAATAAATTAAATATATATATATATATATATATATATATATATACTCTTCGCGCCACAACCTGTATATTTGTGGCCACTCACTATGTAAAAGTGAAATGCTTGAAGTTCAGTTGCAAGAATTTCTACATACATCATGAGCAGATAAGGATTGTGGTCTCTATCTCAGCAATGCCCCATAGTTTAGGGTTAGTGAAGTCGAGATATGATATGATAATTACAACATGTCTGCTATGTTTAGTGTTAAAAAAAAAATTATTTATATATATATATATATATATATATATATATCTTTTCCCCTTTTATTGTCATTATTACACATTGCACATATTACAATTATTTCTTGATCTGCTCCCAGACATAAATAATTTTCGACAGACCACAGAGAAAAAAACAGCAGGAGGTTTTGCGGACCAGAAATATCACTGAACATGTGAAAGAGGCCTAAGTGGGCGCAGTCATAGGGGGACATTTATTAGGTCCGGCGTTTTCTGCGCAGCTCCGATATATAAAATATTATAAATAAATATATATGTATGTATTCTTTCCACTTTTATTGTCATTATAGTAAATCCGTTATTACAAAACTGCACATATTACAGTCATTTCTTGATCTGCTTCTATACATAGCACACATAGCAAACTTCACATGTAAAATAGTCTCTATAACTTTTCGCCAAGTCAAGACATCCAGAGAGGACAGTAATACAACTTGAGATCTTTGTGATTGGCCCCCGTCATGTTGGGGATGGCTAAGCATGTTCCCGAGCCTGTCGTGTTCTCCCAGTGGCTGAGCGCACTCCTGAGAAGGTGATGCAGCTTGGACAGGCCTATGTCATCTGATGGAGTCCCCCTCCACCCTGGCGTATCCTTCTTCCGCCCTTGCGTCGTTTCTGGCAAGGGCTGCACATGCCAACTTGCCAGTTTGTGTCTGCACCGCTGGGCTCCCAGTCGTACCCTCCTGATAACCCCGATTGCGCCTTAGGCCGGAAGAGTGGCGCATGGGCGTTGTGCATCCCAACCGAGGACATTAGCTTCAGGCCATCAGCGCGCAATTGCAGTTATCAGGAACGCGCAAGATCTGCGGCACGGATGCAAACTGAGAGCAACGGCGCATGCGCAGAAGAAGATGATGAATGAATAAATATGTCTAATATTTTTTACTTGAATTTCTTTATCTTTTATACATTTTCAAATTTATGTAGAAATATAGGAAATTCAGAGAGATCTCAGGATGTGGGTGGTGGGGCCTCTGCTATTGATAATGTGTGCGTCCCTTTGTTCCTTTTTCTATTCTGAACCTCCTAACAGTCATGTGATGTCATCAGAAGGAAATGATATGTTATCAAAATGTCCGACAGATCCTATCAGCTGTAACCTAGTTAAGAGCCGAGCCAAGTGCAGGTCACATTAGAAACCAGTTTGGTGAAGCTTAGAATTTGGAATATCCTGAAATTATTTGCCTTCAAGAATAGGTTTCCTGGGCCATGAAGAAGATGCTGATCTGGATGATATTGTGGATCTCAGGAGTTCTGGGCCGGGAAGGTAGGTTTGAAGTTATTTTGGAGAAACCATGCTAATATATTATCTAAGATCAACAGGGGTCAAAACACCTATATTTCATTCATGTATATGACTTTCTCTATTTTTGAGAAAAAGCCACAACACTTTTAGGCAATGGTCCTACTTTAGCAACCTATCGGGCAAAGGCGGCCATCTTGTAATATATAGATAATAATGATCATGATCTCTTGTTATTTTCTTTTTATTTATTCTTCATTTTATCCAAAATAGTCATACAACGAGAAAATTTTATCTACATCCATACAGTAAAATTTCAACCCCATCCCACCCACACCCACCTGAAAAATCATGATCTTTATTAGGGTCCATCTATATAACGAGATGGCCATCCTTTTGCCCGATATGTTTCTGAAGTGGGAGCATAACGTTAAAATTTCATAAACAGAACCATACAGTGCACTTTACAATGAAAAGGTCCTGTTAGCTGTATTCTGTGGATTAGTACAATTACTATGGCATAGCATTTGCTTTATTTTACTTATTTAATTTATTGTTTTTTTCACCATTATCTGAAGATTTTATCAGTACAGTTTTGGAATAGATATTTTTTTTTTTTATACCAAAAATCATTGTGGCTCAATATCAATTTCAATGTCAGCATTTTTGTGCTCAGCGAAACCAACCATGTTTTTTCTTTTTTTTTTAAATGTTGACTTTTTTATTGACAGGGGGAAATTGTTGAATTTTTTCTTGGTGAGTTAAACCTTAAAAAACATTTTTTAATTTTTATTATTAATTTTTTTTAACACTTTTCAAGTTCTCCTAGAGGACTGCTATAAGAAATCAGTTGATTGCTTGTACAGCTCAATGCTGTGCTATTACACTACACTGATGTGTAGAATCAGCACTCTGCTAGTACAATCTTCCCTAGGCTCTATTAATAACACAGGAGCCACAAAGGACTTCAGAAGGTCTCAGGCTACCATGTCAGGCTACAATCAGCACCCAGTGATTACATTGTGGGGGTGCAAATCAAAGGTCTGTAAGGGTGGGCACCTGTAGGCTGTAACAGTATTCACAGCAGATATGCCCTGTCCCTGGCAGCCATGATGGGAACTGAATGGGAAAAATGAAATAATGTGTTCATATTACGCTATTATTTTCTTTCTTTCCTATTCTCACACAGATATGATGGAGAAATTATTTGTTTTCCCGAAGGAGTCGTCCAACTCATATGTGCGGATATATCCAGAACTTCAAGGCCCATTTGTAGAAGCCACGGTCTGCATTAGATTTTGATCAGATTTAACCGGAGATTATCGTATATTTACATTGGCTACTCAACAGGAAGTAGATGCTCTTGTCCTCTATTATTATCCATTGCGGAATTGTCTTTTGCTAGAAGTTGGTAATAAAGCTCTGAGATATGATCTGCAGGACAATGATTTTACAGAATGAACAAGTATCTGTGTAACATGGAGCTCTACAGCCCGGGCGGTGTGGATCGATGGAAAGAAGTACAACAATGACGGGATACTGAATGTGACAATTGATGCTAAGCCTTGCATTATTATTGGTCAGGAGCAAAATGCATACGATGAAGGATTCAAGGTGTCTCAGTCCTTTGTGGGAGAAATGACAGATGTGAATATGTGGGATAAAGCTCTGACTGATGACAATGTTATAGATTATTTTGCCGGTAATGAAGTGAGCGGTAATGTCATTAACTGGAAGGCTCTAAATTATTCTTCTTATGGAGACGTCACCATACGTCCTTATGTAGATCCCTATCCTTGTGAACCTGTATAATGTATATAGAGTCTTCCCACAGCAATATATTTATTATATCCTAGCAATGTCAATAAAGGGAATCTCTCAGATCCCACAAATTTCCTCTAAGCAGTAGGCATCCCCTATATTTTCTGTGTATAGATATAATTTTCTTTTTTTTTTTTGGGGGGGGGGGGGGGCGCAGCACTACCCCTTTAATGGAACTGAGCTGCAGTACCACACACAACCTGAGGACAAGAGTGGCGTTTCTAGATGAAAGCATTGCCTTCATTTGGGATTTTCTTTTTATGCTTTATATTCAGTGTAAATAAACTGTTAACTTGGTAGCTTCTATGGTTTATTATAGTTATTGAAGCACTGAATATGTATTTTTGCAATAAAGTGTGTTCGCAGACACTCCAGTGTGGTATTAGTATGAGACCCTTTCTATTTTCATTCCATGTAGATGCTGCAGTCACTATCTAATGAACTATATAAAGGGTTAAATGGCCGGGGTCAGGGTAACACTGGGGTAGAAAAAGGTAAGAAAAAAATTCAGCTCACCATATCAATGAAGTTCAGGGAAAGGCTGTAATAAGAGCGCGGAGAAAAGAATAGTCGGGCCGACTCCTGATTTGTAGCAGCAAAATAGTAATATGAACTCCAGCTCCGATACAACTTTCACTTTGTTCAATCATAGTACAATTCCATGAATCATAAAACCAACGATTGTCGGCAGAAAAGGCTTCCCTGGTCCATCTAGTCCCCCCTTTTAGTATTTCCCTTTTTATAATATAAGGATAGATATATGTGTATCCCAGGTAGGTTTACATTCAGTTAATGTAGATTTACAAACCACATCTGCTGGGAGTTTGTTCCAAGCATCGACTACTCTTTCAGTAAAGTAATATTTTCTCACGTTGCTTCTGATCTTTCCCCCAGATAACCTCTCACTGTGACCTCTTGTCCTTAAGATAATTTTTTTTCTAAAAAAAATTACCTCCTGAACCTTATTTAGCCCCTATAACATATACAAAGGTTTCAATCATGTGCCCCCTTTCCCTTCTTCCTCCTATAACATATACAAAGGTTTCAATCATGTACCGCCTTTCCCTTCTTCCTCCTGTAACATATATAAAGGTTTCCATCATGTCCCCCCTTCGTCTTCTTTTCTCCAGACTATACAGATTCAGATCCTTGAGTCTTTCCTGATATGGTTTATGCCTCACACCCTCCACCAATTTTGTAGTCGTCTTTGGACCCGTTCTATTTTATCAATATCTTTTTGTAGATGAGGTCTCCAGAACTGGACACAGTATTCCAGATGTGATGTCACTAGAGCTCTATACAGAGCTCTATCACTATCTCCCTCTTTCTACTGGTTATACGTCTAGCTATACAGCCCAGCATACCATTATTTATACAGCCCAGCATACTATTATATATATACAGCCCAGCGTACCATTATATATATACACAGCCCAGCATGAAATTATATATATATACACAGCCCAGCATACCATTATATATATATATATATATATATATATACACAGGCCAGCATGCCATTATATATATGCAGCCCAGCATACCAATATATAAATACAGCCCAGCATACCATTATATATGTAGCCCGGCATTCTATTATATATACAGCCCAGCATACCATTAAATATATATATATATATATATATATATACACACACACAGCCCAGTATACCATTATACATACTGCCCCAGCATATCATTATATTAACAGCCCAGCATACCATTATATATATATATATATATATATACAGCCCAGCATACCATTATATATATACAGCCCAGCATACCATTATATTAACAGCCCAGCATACCATTATATTAACAGCCCAGCATAGCATTATATATATATATATATATATATATATACAGCCCAGCATACCATTATATATATACAGCCCAGCATTCTATTATATATACAGCCCAGCATACCATTTTATTTACAGCCCAGCATACCGTTATATATACAGCCCAGTGTACCATTATATATATATATATATATATATATACAGCCCAGCATACCGTTATATATACAGCCCAGTATACCATTATATATACAGCCCAGTATACGTTTATATATATATTTACAGCCCAGCATACCATTATATATATACAGCCCAGCATACCATTATATATAAAGCCCAGTATACGATTATATATATTTACGGCCTAGCATGCCAATATATATATATATATATATATATATATATATATATATATATATATATACAGCCCAGCATTCCATTATATATATATATATACCGCCCAGCATACCATTATATATACAGCCCAGTATACGATTATTTATATATATATATATATATATATATATATATATATATATATATTGTAGGGATCTTCCCGGGGGATGGTGTGTTTGGACACAGTTCACAGCAGACTTGGACTTGTAAAGTAACAGCTTGGCGTTTATTTGCAGCATAAACAGTCCATCAAACAAAATACAGCAGCACCGTGCTTTAAGAATAAAACAAACAAAAAGGTCTTGCCCGTCTGGGCGCTTACTAACAGGTTAGCTCACCTATCTAACACTTATCACAGTGCGTCTTTCACCTGGATACCGCAGGGTATACACAAGCTCCAGCAGAGGCTTTATCCCCAGGTTGCTCCCAAACAGACACCCAGGCTGATCACTCCTGGCTGAGAGCAAACACTGGATCCTCTGCAGGGCTTTTACCTTGTCAGGCTGATTAGGGTCAGAAACACCTGACCCCAAAACCTGACCTGGATCGGGGGGAAGGGAATGGCAAGTCCCACTACCAAAACCTACCTGCCATTCCATGTAAGTCCAGGCCCGGCAATAATAAATAATAGCTCAGCAGCATAACACTGCTGAGCACAGCTGCCTCCTGGACTCACCATCTCACGCTCCGTATTAACCTGGGTGAGATGTACATCCCCTCGAGCACTTTACCAGTGACATGTCCAGTGACATGTCCACAATATATATATATATATATATATATATATGGATAGCCCAGGATACCATTATATATATACAGCCCGGCAAACCTTTATTTATATATACAGTCTAGCATACCATTATATATATACAGCTCAGCATACCGTTATATGTATACAGCCCAGCATACCATTGTATATATATATATATATATATATATATATATATATATATATATATATATATACAGCATACCATTATACACTCACCGGCCACTTTATTAGGTACACCATCTAGTAACGGGTTTGACCCCCTTTTGCCTTCAGAACTGCCTCAACTCTTCGTGGCATAGATATTGACATGATGGCATCACACAGTTGCCGCAAATTTGTCGGCTGCACATCCATGATGCGAATCTTCCGTTCCACCACATCCCAAAGATGCTCTATTGGATTGAGATCTGGTGACTGTGGAGGCCATTGGAGTACAGTGAACTTATTGTCATGTTCAAGAAACCAGTCTGAGAAGATTCTAGCTTTATGACATGGCGCATTATCCTGCTGAAAGTAGCCATCAGATGTTGGGTACATTGTGGTCATAAAGGGATGGACATGGTCAGCAACAATACTCAGGTAGGCTGTGGCGTTGCAACGATGCTCAATTGGTACCAAGGGGCCCAAAGAGTGCCAAGAAAATATTCCCCACACCATGACACCACCACCACCAGCCTGAACCGTTGATACAAGGCAGGATGGATCCATGCTTTCATGTTGTTGACGCCAAATTCTGACCCTACCATCCGAATGTCGCAGCAGAAATCGAGACTCATCAGACCAGGCAACGTTTTTCCAATCTTCTACTGTCCAATTTCGATGAGCTTGTGCAAATTGTAGCCTCAGTTTCCTGTTCTTAGCTGAAAGGAGTGGCACCCGGTGTGGTCTTCTGCTGCTGTAGCCCATCTGCCTCAAAGTTGGACGTACTGTGCGTTCAGAGATGCTCTTCTGCCTACCTTGGTTGTAACGGTTGGCTATTTGAGTCACTGTTGCATTTCTATCAGCTCGAACCAGTCTGCCCATTCTCCTCTGACCTCTGGCATCAACAAGGCATTTCCGCCCACAGAACTGCCGCTCACTGGATGTTTTTTCTTTTTCGGACCATTCTCTGTAAACCCTAGAGATGGTTGTGCGTGGAAATCCCAGTAGATCAGCAGTTTCTGAAATACTCAGACCAGCCCTTCTGGCACCAACAACCATGCCACGTTCAAAGGCACTCAAATCACCTTTCTTCCCCATACTGATGCTCGGTTTGAACTGCAGGAGATTGTCTTGACCATGCCTACATGCCTAAATGCACTGAGTTGCCGCCATGTGATTGGCTGATTAGAAATTAAGTGGTAACGTGCAGTTGGACAGGTGTACCTAATAAAGTGGCCGGTGAGTGTATATATAAACAGTCCAGCATACCATTATATATATGCAGCCCAGCATACCATTATAAATATACAGCCCAGCATACCATTATATATACATAGCCCAGCATGCCATTATATATATGCAGCCCAGTATACCATTATATATATACAGCCCAGCATACGTTTTCCTTTCCCTATCATCTGGTTGCACTAGTGACTCATTTTAAGATTGTCAAAAATAACCACCCCTTAGCCCTTCTCTTCTGAAGTCTTTGCCAACACAGAACTGCCGATATGATATTTTTCTACTCCCCAAGTGCATAGTTTTACATTTGGAAACATCGTAAAAAATAACATCAATGCATTTCAAACAGTGACACTTATTAATCATGATGTAGCTACAGTGACCTTATATACAAGAAACCAGTTGGTAATGCCCTATCCACATGTGACATCAGGAAAACATAGCAGTGCAAAGTAATATCCAAAATGGACAAATATAAAAAATTACATTTCATAAGAATAAAACTTGTACAACCTTATTAATAATGACAAGGTAGAGTATTACTGCAGAGGAATGGAGAGAGGTAAGAGCTTGTTCACACTTGTGTTGCTGGGCATCCACTTTTTCCGGCGGCGGCACCTGCGGGGTTCGGGGGGGCCCTTTGGGGTTTGGTCCTGTGACATTGGGATTGCAGGGCCATTCCGTGGCCCCCCTTCTCTGCTTGCGCACGTTTTGCGGGGATTGTGTTTGCTGACCGGCACAGTGATGTTTTTTGGTTTACTAACTTTGGTTTTGGTTAACTAACTTCTGATGTTGGTTTTTAAATGTAGCTGAACAAGCTTTTGTGTCAGCCATGGGTGCGATGTGCAGCCATTTCTGTCTTTTTGGCTTGTGCATATTTTATGTATTCTGTCCCTTTTTTCATTGTGGCTAGCACTCGTGCTTTGTAAGACCCATGTGAATTTTCATTCCATGTAAATGCTGCAGTCACTATCTGATGAATATAGGGGCTTGGGGTCCCATGGCTATCTGGGTAAACACACTTTTCTAACGCTGCGTTTACACGGAACGATTATCGTGCGATAACGAATTCGAACGATAATCGTACGTGTAAACACAGCGAACGACCAAGCGACGAGCGAGAAATCGTTAATTTTGATCTTACAACATGTTCTAAAATCGTGGTTCGTAAAAAAAAATTTGCAGATCGTTCCAAGTAAACAGTCGTTCACCGATTTTTCCTATGTGCAAAATAGGTGTAAGCGATTGCAAAACGATCGCAAAACGAATTTTCTGTTTGATATATCGTTCCGTCTAGACGCTGATCGTTATAAAAAGAGAAATCGTTACTTCAAAATCGTTAATTGTATGATCGGGCGAATTATCGTTCCGTGTAAACGCAGCATTAGTCTGGGGTGAGCCATAGTCCACAGTGATTGTGTTATCCAAGGGAGGGCTCAGGTGGGGAAAATTTAAAGGTGAAATTGGAGTCAGTTGTTTTCAATCAATGGGATGACAATCAGGTGTGATGGGCCACCCGAATTAATTACAGAGCAGGAATCTATCAGGGAATAATCTTCACAATATATCTGTAAGAATTGGGATGGGAAGACACAAGGGCAGGTGAGCCCTGAAGCTGGCACCCGTCCAGCTCTCCCTACCTACTTGCCTCAGATGCTCTAAATAGCAACGGACAACTGGACGACAGTCCCTGGTCTCACTACGTGCAACACAGAACAATACACAACACAATGAAGGGAGAGTCAGAAGTCCAAGTCAAAAGCCAACCGAGCAGCGAAGTACAAAATTGTGTCAAAGGGTCAATAGCAGAAGTCGGGTAACCAGGAATCGAATACAGACAAAAGGCTAGGTCAAGTAACTCTAGGATGAGCTAGGCACTATCGCAGGCAAGAAACATGAGACAAGTGAGAATACTTATGGAGCCTGGAGTCCCAGCCCCAGGCGTGATTGGGGCTGAGGCTCCTGGTCCTACCGACAGCTGACTGGTGAGTCAGCAGTCAGTCAGCAAAAAACATGAAAAGCAGTCTGACTGCAATGGACGCCTGAGCGGCTGTTATGTACGCGTTGGCCGCACGCATTGGCAACGCCAGGAGTCGAACGCACAACCCGAGTCCTAACACACACCTCAAGGAAAAATCTTACCCCTTTAGTTCCATGACAAAGGTCTCTACTGAGGGGCAATAATCCTGAAACAGCTTTCTGGTATGGCTTATATGCCCAGTCAAGTTCTAAGGCTCCTACTTAGAGTGAAACACACAACTTGCGCAGATGACCACCAAGTCTATGTTTACACACTGTTGAAATTTAGTGGATGGCCGTCATTTAATGGCAAATAACGTCCATTATTTCAAAAGAATGGCCGTTGTTTTACAATAATGAAGAATATTTGACATTAAATCCGCCATCCTTTCAATTTCAACAGTGTGTGAACATAAACTTTCTGTGTTTTCAATCCAAACCTGGTTATGGTTGCAAAATACTGACCAAAATACTGAGCAAAAATACTGTGTGTGTGAACATAGCCATATAAGGCTGTATCTGATTACAGCTGCTTATAAATCACTGCATTCTTAATTTAAAATCCAATATATAACATCTATAATATAGCTTATACATCAAAAATATAATTATGTAACTATAACTATACTTAAAGGGGTACTCCAGCGAGGGGGGCACTTTTTCGCTGGGACCGGTTCCAGTGGCGGGTCCCGCATCGCGGCTCTCCAGTGCCCGGTTCCCGGCCACTTCCGGGTGTCTGACGCGGGCCCGAGACGTGACGTCTCAGGTCCGCTCAGCCACTCAGTGACGGAGGCGGGATCTGAAAGGACTTGAAACGGATCCCTCCTCACTCACTGTGTGGCTGAGTGGACCTGAGACGTGACGTCTCGGGCCGGCGTTAGACACCCGGAAGTGGCTGGGCATCGCAGTGCCGCGATGCGGGACCCGCCGCTGGAACCGGGGTGGTGAGTGGACGTCTTTTCCCTCAGCCACCTATTAACTATTGCAAACACCCTCCTCTAATAAAAGTTCAAATCAACCCCCCTTTCCCATTTTACAAATAAATAAAAAAAATGTCCAATCTATGAACATATAACAGTAGTATTTCTGTGCAGTGATAAGCGTAAACAAAAAAAAAAAGGAAAGGAAAAAAAAAACGGATTGCAGATTATTTTATATCTCAGAATTTTTTTTTTTATAAAAGTGACCAAAAATTCCCATCTACACCAATATAGTACTAAGAAAAATTATAGATCACGGCACTACAAATTAGACCCCAAACAGCCCGGTAGATAGAAAAATAAAAGGGCGATAGGAGTGACAAAAGGGCAATTTTAATAATAATTATTTGTAAAAACAAACAAACAAAAAAAGCTCTACTACTAGTTCTACTGGTTTTAAAATAGTACAATACTAGAAAAGCTTGTGAACATGGGTATCGTTTTATTTGTTCCTAAAATGAATATTTCTAACCCAAAAATGTGTATACATGTTATTGGTCAATGATGTCGGCAGCACAACTTCTAGGTCTAGAATGTTTCTTAGTAATAGTATATGATGTTTTTGTTGAACTTTGTCTTGTTGTAACTACGGCTGATAAGACTGAGCCTGTGCCGCCTCTTACAAATGTACACATAATATAGGAGAGTTGGGGAAATGTTTTGTAACCTTTGAGGAAGTAAAACAAGGCCTTTATCTGTTTAGAATTTTACTCTTACTATGCAGAATTGTACTATTACACACAAATTCCTAAGATTATTGATTGGAAAAACATGTTTTTTTTTTTTTTTTCAAAAACTGGCCACAATTTTCATAGATACTGTTAAGTATTGCTACACTTTACTGGCTTCAATGGGACTGAGAAATGGAAAAATTCAGTGGTTTTTGGCAGCCATGTTTTCTCAGATCAAATCAAAGCAATTGTAACATCGCTTTGTGTTTTTAAAATTAACAGCTCGGCGTCGGCGCAGGGATGCTGGTGGCGGGGTCCTTCTTGCCTGATTCCCGCGCACGGCGACAGTCTGTTCCTGAGCAAAGCCCCTCCCATCTGTGACACGGATCCATTGATTCTAATGGAGCCGCGTCACAGGGGGGAGAGGAGATCGACTCAATGGGGGTCGGCAGGCCTGCCGCCAGTGCTTCATGTCAGGCCCATTCTTGGGAACAGACTGGCACTGGGCGCGGGAATCGGGCAGCTGTTCAAAAAAGGGACCACGCTACCAGCATCACCATGCTAGCGCTGATCTGTTAATGTAAAAAAACACAAAGCCATGTACCTAGTGGTACATTCACTTTAAATGTTTTCTATTTGGTATTGTATAACTGTATAAAAAAAAAACAAGTCATGGGTCTCCAAACTGCGGCCCTCCAGCTGTTGTAAAACTACATTTCCCATCATGCTTGGACAGCCAAATCCAAAGCTTTAGCTGGCCAGGCATGATGGGAGTTGTGGTTTGGCAACAGCTGGAGGGCTGCAGTTTGGTCATTAAAAAATACAGTGCCACCTTGATTTAAAAGTAACTTGGATATGTTAGGAACCGGACAGCGGGACAAGACAAGACAGTGAGCCCTAAGCTCAGCCCCGCCCACTGTCCTCTACCTACTTGCCACAATCCGCCCTAAGACGGCGGCGAGCAACTGGGCGGCAGTCCCTGCACTGGCTAGGTGGGACACAAAGACAAGACAGACAGACAAAACACAATAAAGAATAGTCAGCAATCCGGGTCACAACAGTCTGGCAGCAAAAGTACAAAATCGGATCCAAAAGCGTAGTCAGAAAACAGGCAATGAGGTCAGGGGCAGGCGGCAAACAAGGGAGGTCAAAAATACTAAGCAGGAGTCAGGAGAAACCAGAAAACAGAACACACAAGCAGGCAGAGACAAGTCAATAACCAGCAATGATATCCAAGACTGAGGTAGTTATATAGGAGGCCAGGGTTCTGATCCAGAACATAATTGGACCATCCCCCTGATCTCCAAGCACAGACACCTGAGAACAACACAGATCCACTGGCAGGAAGACCTGTCAGTCACAGCAGAACCAAAACACAGATTAACCATGACATGGCCAGACAGAACTCAGCAGGTGAAGTCGGGTGTGTCTCCCAACCCAGGTGAGCAATCAACCAGAGTTCACACACAGCAAAACAAAACACAGAAACAGGATACAAGAAAATCAGTGCCTTCTCGGCCGAACAGCACGAGCAGAGGGACGCATAATGCTCTGCAGAGATACCATCCTGACAGGATGAAGAGCGTTTTGAGCTCACAGTTTTTAATAATTGTGACTTGGTTTAAGAGCATTGCTTTGGTTTAAGAGCTCCCTGTACTGGGTGGGAGGGGAGTGGGGGAGGGGCATGGTCTGCATAGTGGGGTCTACAGCCCTGTACTCTGACCCAGGATGTCTCCCTCACCTTTCAAATCATAGCAGGTCTACTTCAAGCTGGGGCTTGCATCAGGGGACAGGACTGTGGAGGTAACCTCTCCATAGCTGTAACCCCTCTCTCCGGACAGAGAGTGCTGCATGTATGTGCCCACATATGCCCTGCTCATTCCTTCATGCTCCCTACAGTCTCTGTCAGCCTTTGTGTTTCCCATCCTCTCCATTCCTGCTATAATGTGCCTGCACTTACACTCAGCTATACACACTGCTGCTATAATGTGCTTGCACTTACACTCAGCTATACACACTGCTGCTATAATGTGCTTGCACTTACACTCAGCTATACACACTACTGTTTAGAGAAGGTTCATTCACTGTCCTCCTGCACAGCTCTGTGATTGTCACTTCCTGATTGGTCCATGCTGAACACACGCCCCTTCCCTACTGCTGCCATGTGACCATACAGACATCTGACAGCAGCCCTGCTTCTCTATTCTAGCCTGTTGTACTACACTACTGCATTATGGGTTTATGCAATTCCATCCTTTATCTACAAACTGCTGCTGTGTTATCAGGTTTATGCCCTTACTATACATAATACTCCACAGTCCACATGGTGATTGCTATACTGTACAGTAACTTATAATATCACATATTTTGCTGTTTCTGAAAGTTTGTTTAATTTGTTGTACATGTTATTCCGAATCACAAAAAAAATAATATTTGGAGTGTGGAACCAATTGCCTGCATTTTAATCATTTCTTATGGGAAAATTAGCTTTAGTTTAAGAGTGGATTTGGATTACAAGCACGGTCCCGGAACGAATTATGCTCTTAATCCAAGGCACCCCTGTATACATTTTTTTTTACATTTTAAGGCTAGATTCACACTACGTAAGCTTCCGGCCGTAGTGTGTTCCGTGAATATGCGGCCGGAAACTTACGTAGTTAGCGTACAATGCAAAGTATACGATCCCGACTGCACAGTTCACACTTCGTACGAATGTACGCCCGGATCGTATACGGTGCCGTAAGAAATGAACCAGACCAATGTTTCCGGCCGGAAGGCTGCAACTTACGCCCGTAGCGCATCGCGCGGATCCGTATGTAGTGGGGATTTCTTCATTTTTCCACTCTTCTATGCCGATTCAAAAGGTTCTGTGGGGTGCCCGGGGCTAGGCGAAGCTTTCCAAGTAAAAGACCGCTGTCAGATCGCTTCGTAGGGCGCTCGGGAAGCGTAAGTAGACTACGGGCGTACGTTCGCAATGCGTACGCATCCGGCCACATATCGAATAGTCGCACGCCCGTAGTTTCAGCCGCACATGTACGGCGCCGTAAGAAATGCGTACGGATTCGTACGCAGTGTGAACATAGCCTACAGAGATCTAAGTGCAAGAGAATCCAGTGGTATCCAACAGTGTGCAAGAAGTTTTAAACTTTAATTGCATAATCGAGCATCAAACAGCAACGTTTCAACCCCCAGGGGTTCAATATATTGCTGTTTGATGCATTGTTATGCAAAAAAGTTTGAAACATCTTGCACACCATTGGATACTGCTGGATTCTCTAGCATGTTCATGGACCGGCATTTTGAAACTGCTATTTCCTTCTACTTCTGCTACCTCCATCTACTTCTACCTCCAGATGCCAAACAAAGGTGCTGTTGGACCCCACTCTTTTATGTTACAGAGATATGTCAAAAGTTTTGACTGATTGGGATCCGGGCATTCTTACTCTTCCGATCACCAGAAGGAGTCTGGAGAGGCTAATCTGTCCTTTTCTGCGCACAAACATGTTTTCCTCCAGGTTCATTCTAATGATAGAAAGGGGTCTTAATACCCAGACCCCAACCAATTAAAGCTTTTGAAATGTCATTTAATTTTTTTTTTCATTTTGACAGGGACACTTTAAATATATTTAAGGGGTTATCCAGCATTAGAAAAACACGGCCACTTTTTTCCAGAGACAACGCGGTTCTTGTCTCCAGCTTGGGTGGGGTTTTTCCATTTCAGATCTATTGAAGTGGATAAAACTTAATTGCAAACCGCACCTGAACTGGAGACAAGAGTGGTGCTGTCTCTGAAAGAAAGTGGCCGAGCATTTCTAACACTGGGTAACCACTCTAAGAAGTGTAAGAGCTTTACATTTTTGGAAAACTGAGAACCTCCTATTAGAACCTGTGCAGTGTCCCACTGCAAATGTTTTAATAATGACTGGTTGGGTGCAGCACAACATGTTGCTTTCCATGATCTTATTATGTGAATTTGCACCTTTTGGCTATGTTCACACTGCGTATATGTCCGGCCGCATATTTTCGCGGCCGGGCATATACGCGTTAAACTCCGGCCGGGGATTTACGCTACTTGCGGCCGGCTACGTAAGAAGCGCAAACTTACGCCCGCAGTCTACTTACGCTTCCCGAGCGCCCTACGTAGCGATCTGACAGCGGTCTTTTACTTGGAAAGCTTCGCCTAGCCCCGGACACCCGACAGAACCTTTTGGATCGGCACAAAAAGCTTTAAAAAAGAAGAAATCACCACTACGCACGGGACCGCATGTTACGCTACGGGCGTAAGTTACGGCATTTTCATCCTCAAACAACAGTCTGGCTCATTTTTTACGGCGGTGCGTACGATCCTGGCGTAAGTTTGTACGTAGTGTGAACTGTGCAGCCTTACTTCCTATACTTCCCATTGTACGCAAACTACGTAAGTCTCCGGACGCTTATTCACGGAACGTGCTACGTTCAGAGACTTACGTAGTGTGAACATAGCCATAAACTGTTTTCAATGTGGATTATGCTCTAACTAATATCATTGCACTTGACTACGCAACTTTTTTTCTTTACTTTTTTACCAAGTTACTGGCAAGTAACAAAGGATTAACCACATTTCAACACATATCACTTGGTTTAGGTTGTTCTTTTGCCGTCATTGAAGAGATAACTTAACTTACATTGTCCCATTGGTTCGCATTTACGAATATTTTAAAAAAAGGTAGGGGCTAATTCAATAAACATTCTATATACATCCAGTTGATTAAGTTGAGCCTGAGTCAGAGTTAGGCCTTATACACATGTTTGGTGATTTTTCAGGTCCGCATATATGTCCCCTATTTTTACTCCTTGATCAATGCAATATGGTCTGTAATTGCATCCATAGTGTATGCGCATCCGCAAAAATGTTGAACTGGGTTGCTTAGATTTGATCTAAGTTTTTAATGGACAACATGGATGTGGGGGGCGTCGTCAAAGGGGCGGCAGCCGCAAAACCGAGGTCGTCTGACTTCTCTCTCTTCTCTGCGTTGTTTTGTTATGCCAGAATAAAAGCCGGATTGATTATCTACATCGGTGAGTGCCGTCTTATATTACTTCTTCTTGGATCAATAATTTATCTGTAATTGTGGATCCACAATTGTGGACAACTTTGTGTGAATAAGGCCTTAGGCTGAGTCCCAAGGAAGTTTGAATCCTATAACAACAAGTCCTGAGTGGCAACCTGAGAGATCTACGAATCTACTTAAGGGAGAAAGGGAGAGAAAATCTGCCCTATAAAAAATTGCGGCCTACGCAAAAACTTTTTTAAAAATTTTCAAAGTCATACTATGTAAAAGAGCCTTTACTCTTTACTACCTACACCTTCATCTATTATATGTAAGGGGTCAAGAGGACTGGTCTGTGGGAGTCTACGGGACCTGACTACACAGGGTTTGTTTGTAGTCGTAAGCCATGAAGGCACAAAGATTTGCAGGGGTTCAATATCCACAAAATAGAACACAAAGGGGGGATTTATCAATTAAATTAGGCCCCACCCTTTTCCCCTGGCCTGGATTCACTATGAGGCACATGCCTTTTAGTGAATACGGCGCCCAAACCTGCAGCCGGCATACCAAATCTACACCTGCTTTTATAAATGAGGTGCGGGAGGAGGCCGCGCCTACTCCCACTTTGTCACAGCCCATGCCCCCCCAAAGGCCCCCTGCCCGCTCATCGGGCGAGCAGGGCATACGGCAGGAGTACACAAGGCAGAAGAGGCAAATCTGTCCCTTCTCCCTGGTGTACACCTTGGGAGGCGGACCTTCGTAAATATCCCCCAATATCCCCCAAATGTTTGTTTTTTTTGTTTGTCGTCTTTTTATTTTTTTTGTAAAGTACAATATATCTTCATTTTCTTACTTTAGATGCATTGGAGAAACAAAATGATGGCTTCTCAAGTATTCGCTGCCCAAGACTACGACATTTAAGCAACCAATATGGCTGCAAGTTTTTCTTTTAGTAACCATCAATCTTTACCAGGCATTGGGGGGATCAGCAGGTCATCTGTTAGGATGCCCCCTGGGCCAATATCTTACAACAATTGAAATTTAATAGCACCAACAGGTCTGATTAACGTCAGCAGGAATATCGCTTCGATTGACCCGGATGATTCACTGGCTATTAATTTTCCATTATATTTCCTTGTAATTAAGTTCAGTATTATATTATAATCCCCAGTTATAGATAGAGCCGCGCTGCCTCGTCCTCCCAGTAGCGGCCTTTCCCATCCTTTATCATTGCTTCTTATCTAATTTCCTGCAATAACATTTAGCAAACTTGGAATTTCTTCTAGTAGTGGCCAGACTATGGACTTTGGACTATGTCTTCTTAATAAACCGTGACTATCTACACGTCGGTAGACTGCTAGCCATCACTATTTCCTGAAATATCCTGATAAGGGGTGGTAAAACCATAAGTTTATTCCAAAAATTGCTGGTTTTTTCCCTTAAACACATGACCCTTGGATGCAAATTTTTTTTTTTTTTTTAATAGGTTCGGATTAATTTCCTTGTATATCTTTATAGGGGTCAGAGCTCAGCTTATCTGACACGGAGCTCCATATCCCCCACAGGCATATAGAGACAACATACTGGCTTCCTTTATTGGAGACTACATGCTTTCTTTTAAAGGGGTATTACCATCTCCGCTAATATAGTTATAATTGTATAACTTGCAAATACATTCACTTAGCAAACTTGTCTTCTTCTCTTGATATACTGCTCTTTCCTTCTCCATGTTGACAGCTCGTTGTCTAGGTTACCGACCACCACTCTGCTCTAAAAGCAGTGGTCTGGCTGGTGTATGTGTACAGAGAGTTAATGTAGAGGCATAAAGATATAGGGGGGGATTTATCAAACTGGTGTAAAGTAAAACTGCCTCAGTTGCCCCTAGCAACCAATCAGATTCCACCTTTCATTCCTCACAGACTCTTGGGAAAATGAAAGGTGGAATCTGATTGGTTGCTAGGGCCAACTGAGCCAGTTCTACTTTTCACCATGTTTGATAAATCTCCCCCATAGTGTATTGTATATATACTGTATAATATATATGAATATGTAATCTATAACTATGAGCATGCCAGCCATACCAGTGCTTTTAGAGCAGAGTGGTGGCTCGTAACCTAGACAATGAGCTGTCAACAATGGGAGGGAAAGAGCAGAATATCAAGAGAAGGTCACTAGGTAAATGTATTGGCAAAAATATTGAACTTGATAAGTCCTACAAGTATAACTATATCAGTTTAATTTTATGTCTATGTAGGGGGATTTAGAGAAAAAAAGGTGTCATTTCACCAATAGGACCTTTACGCGTGATATAGAGGTTTAATGTTCATGGGGACTGATGGATACAGCCAAGCACATCTATAAAACAGGCGAGAAGGAGAGCTGTGAAACAGTTAATGAGGATCCCATAGCTTTATACTAGGACCCAAGTAGGCTTCTAGCCAGGCCTAGTGCACTGTGCCTACAACATCATGAACTGTATAGACCTGCACCCCACAGCTAGGAACTGCAGTACAGAGGAGACAAAACCTTTCTGCCTTTAAGCTCTGCTGTAAGAGAAGGAAAAAGACCAGCCAAATACTGTGAAATCTGTGTATATCACCTCCTTTCTGTACTATGACTTTTCTGCACAGCTGTAAAGCCTAAATTCTGCAGTTTTCATACCTTACTTTATAATACATTTCTTGATGCTTGGTCCAGTGAAAAATGCTTTTTATCATTGGTGAATTGGCTCCCAGCTTCTTAGCCCCGCCCACACGCCTGTGTCACAGAACGGCCACTGTCTTACAGAGTGGGAACCCGGCCATAAAGTGAATTGGACTGTGCTGGTACGTGCACATGAACATGGCTGTTCCCTCCCTTTTTCCCATTGAGACAGGCCTACTTGTGCAGCATCTAAAGTCTCTGAAACACATAAAACATTTGGTGCAATCCATGTAAACCAGATTATGGTGCAAGACCTGGCAGAGTTTCAATCAGAAGACAAAGTTGTGGAAACAACAGAGTAATCAAAAGATAAAGTGGTGGCACTCACCAGTGTGACTCATTGTGCAGGTATCTTTATTTCAGTGACGCATGGACATATACAAGGCAGACGCCAGGTTGGTGCAGGTTACAAGCTTGTTTCGCGCTTCTGCGCTTCAACAGGAGGGGTCTGTTGAAGCGCAGAAGCGCGAAACAAGCTTGTAACCTGCACCAACCTGGCGTCTGCCTTGTATATGTCCATGCGTCACTGAAATAAAGATACCTGCACAACAGACCCCTCCTGTTGAAGCGCAGAAGCGCGAAACAAGCTTGTAACCTGCACCAACCTGGCGTCCGCCTTGTATATGTCCATGCGTCACTGAAATAAAGATACCTGCACAACAGACCCCTCCTGTTGAAGCGCAGAAGCGCGAAACAAGCTTGTAACCTGCACCAACCTGGCGTCCGCCTTGTATATGTCCATGCGTCACTGAAATAAAGATACCTGCACAATGAGTCACACTGGTGAGTGCCACTACTTTATCTTTTGATTACATTGTTACCAGACGGGACTATATTATTAGTGAGCACCCCAGGATGCATCATTCATTACGGGACTTGATGTCTTAGTCCTCATCTACACCTGCAGTGCCGATTGCTTCTGATCCTTGTGGAAACAACAGAGGTTTGGGATGTTCTGAGGAATCTAATATGATAAAGAAGAGATATGAGATAGATAGATAGATAGATAGATAGATAGATAGATAGATAGATAGATCGATAGATAATAGATAGATAGATAGATAGATAGATAATAGATTCATAGGAGATAGATTAGATAGATAGATAGATAGATAGATAGATAGATAGATAGATAGGAGATAGATAGATAGATAATAGATTCATAGGAGATAGATTAGATAGATAGATAGATAGATAGATAGATAGATAGATAATAGATATGAAATAGATAATAGATGGATGGATGGGTAGATAGATAAGTAGATAGATAATAGATAGATAGATAGATAGATAGATAGATAGGAGATAGATAGATACACATCTGATCTGATCCACACTGACGAGGGACAAATACCCCGAAACTGCAGTCTGTGGATGGATGCCTAGCCTTGGTAACCCTTGTCTTATGTTGTTACGCTCGCAACAGAGTTAGACTTTGACTCACAGGGGCCACCCCGGTGTTTCCCTATTTAGGTCCCAAAGCTCGCAACAGAGTGAGGACCTTAGGGGCTATGTATCAGGGTGGTTTGGTGCTCTCCCCACTAGGAGGCACCCCTTGGCAATGGGCTTCCTTCTCTGGAGAGAGGGATATCTGGCTATTCCTGTGTTTTGAGACTCGTAACTGAGGCGCCAACTGACCCCTTCTTTGCATATTAAAATTTTGTAGGGGACAATCAGTGGAGACTCTTAAATGAGTACTCCATTGTTTTTTCTTCACTGTTCTCCCTGAGTTCAGTGATTGGTGTGTTTTGTAGACAGATAGATAGATAGATAGATAGATAGATAGATAGATAGATAGATAGATAGATAGATATAGAGTTAACACCTTTGTTACAAGAAATAGACAGGATGGAATTATGCAAATCTTAGAGGACCTATGTATTCTCTTTTGCATGATATATATATTTATCCTCTATACACAGGACATTGCAGTGTTATTCTTATCAGCGCTCTGTGTGCACATTTCCTCCAATCTCTCCTTTAAGGAAAAAGTGAAGAAAGTTGTATTTCTTTACTTTTCCTTCTGCGGTTTATTGCCAGATAAGAATGAGTCACATCCCATTTATTGAGGAACTGCAGCCATGGATGTGATTTCCCCCACACCTTACAATCCTCCCAGTTATTTGGAGAGATTTCCTGCACTGCCATTGGCTGCCTCAGACATACCTGCATTACCGACCACAAACAAACACCACTTGTTTCCTTGTAAAACTGCTATAAAAAGGTGTGCGGCATCTTAGAGAAACCAAACCTGTCCATAGGAAGACCCTGAGCACATCACATATCCAGCTAGACTGCCCCCTGCCCCCTGCGCCCTGACAGCTCTGCTGCTCCAACATGAACAACCCTGGGTTTGAGCTGCAAGAAGATGGAATAGAGAGATCCCACTACAATACAAAGCTACCGAAAGACTATCATGAATGCCAGCGTGTAAGTACAACTATATATGTTTACTGTCAGTGAATGGAAACCTACATGTATATATTCAGGCAGTAACCCTGTACATAGCTAGCCCTGCTCTCAGCTGAGAAGTGATACAGTTGTATCCAGTCTAGACAATGCTCTGTGAGCTCTACAGCCTGGGCTCCAGACTGATACATTGTACATAGCTAGTCCTGCTCTCAGCTGAGAAGTGATACAATTGTATCCAGTCTAGACAATGCTCTGTGAGCTCTACAGCCTGGACACCAGACTGATACATTGTACATAGCTAGTCCTGCTCTCAGCTGAGAAGTGATACAGTTGTATCCAGTCTAGACAATGCTCTGTGAGCTCTACAGCCTGGGCTCCAGACTGATACATTGTACATGGCTAGTCCTGCTCTCAGCTGAGATATAGATACAATTGTATACAGTCTAGACAATGCTCTGTGAGCTCTACAGCCTGGACCCCAGACTGATACATTGTACATAGCTAGTCCCGTTCCCAGCACAACTGTTTTCATTCTAGACAATGCTCTATGAGCTAAATAGACTAGACTTCATTGTCTAGACTGGATACAATTGTATCACTTCTCAGCTGAGAGCAGGACTAGCTATGTACAATGTATCAGTCTGGTGTCCAGGCTGTAGAGCTCACAGAGCATTGTCTAGACTGGATACAATTGCATCACTTCTCAGCTGAGAGCAGGACTAGCTATGTACAATGTATCAGTCTGGGGTCCAGACTGTAGAGCTCACAGAGCATTGTCTAGACTGGATAGCTTTAAAGGGGTTATCCAGGATTATAAAAGGCACAGCTACTTTCTTGAAAAAACAGTGCCACCCCTGTCCTCAGGTTGTGTGTGGTATTACAACTCAGCTCCATTCACTTCAGTGACAATACCACAGCACTATTCTTTGTGCTCTGAGCCAATCAGATGTCTCCACTTCCTGCCTCATTCTGTTCCACTGAATCACTGCAGCCACATCCCCCTCCTCCCCCTTCGTCCAATATTTCACCTACTGTTGTACACTAGAAAGATTTCTTGTTGGATGAGGAGGTCTTTGAATTTTCAGAAAAGACAGATGGGGAACTAAGATGAGGAAGATGTATTGAAAGGTTTCCTATACATCATACATTTTATAGAGAGGGGAGACTAGAGAGTTCTGGACTCCATAACTATTGAATGGGGCTGCCCCCTTTCCTAGAGTATGAAGCCCCCAGATCAGACCCCAAAGTTAGACTATAGACCAGAAATGTACTAGAGGGAGGGCCTAGAAGATAAGACCCCCAATAGTAATGTGAGCCAATGGGTGCAGGCATGTATGATGTAGCTCCAGATCCCCCATGTTCTTATGACTCTGGGCCATTATCATGTATCTGTGTTCTTCCTACAGGGTGAGAAGAAGTCTTGCTCTCTGATGAGGATTTTCTTGGTCTGCTTTCTGGCCTGTCTCATAACCACCGCCATCGGGGTGATGATCATATGTCTGGTATATCTGGGTTATGCTGTCCCTATGTCTCCTCAAGAGACGATAAACCCAGTGATGAGCAGAGACCCCGCACAGAGCGCCAACAACACCAACACTATCACCGAGCCCCGCTTCAGCTTCATGAGCCACCTCAGTAACTCCAAGGTAAGGGCCAGCTGGGGGAAAGATTTTATTTTTTGGCAATAAAGTCTCACAGGGACCATTTCTGGAAGTCATGGAGATTTTAAAGGGGTACTTTGGCGAAATTTATTTTCCTTCAAATTAGCTGGTCTCAGAAAGTTATATAGATTTGTAATTTACTTCTATTTTAAAATGTCAAGCCTTCCCATACTTATCAGCCGCTGTATGTCCTGCAGGAAGTGGTGTATTTTTTCCAGTCTGACACAGTGCTCTCTGCTGCCACCTCTGTCCATGTCAGGAACTGTCCAAAGCTGTAGCAAATCCTCATAGAAAGTCTCCTTCTCTGGACAGTTCCTGACATGGACAGAGGCGGCAGCAGAGAGGACTGCGTCAGACTGGAAAGAATACTTCACTTCCTGTAGGACATACAGCAGCTGATAAGTGCTAGAAGACTGGAGATTTTTAAATAGAAGTAAATTACAAATCTGTATAACTTTCTGAAACCAGTTGATTTGAAAGAAAAAGATTTTGCCAGATAACCCCTTTAAGTAAGACCAGAAGAAGTCTATCTATTATCTATCTATCTATCTATCTATCTATCTATCTATCTATCTATCTATCTATCTATCTATCTATCTATCTATTATCTATCTATCTATCTATCTCCTATCTATATATCTCCTATCTATCTATCTATCTATCTATCTATCTATCTATCTATCGATCATATCTCTATATATTACAGGACTAGCCTTGTGAAACATTACATAATACTCTAAGCAAACACGCCATTCTCCCTGGACCTACGTTGCCCTCACACAAACCCGTGTAATGTTATTTCACTGACTAATGGAAACCTTTCTCCCAGCTACATTACCCTGAGTATAGTAAGTCTATGTTTTTCCAGTTTCTCCCCAGCAGAGTACACAGATCTACATGCGTAGTGCTTCAGGGCCATAACCTACACGTGTCTGCTGTTATGGAGTGTTTTCTCACTCTCTGGTTCAGGGGTAGGAAACCTCGGCCCTCCAGCTGTTGCAAAACTACAATTCCCATCATACGTGGACAGCCAAAGCTTTAGCTTTGGCTGTCCAGGCATGCTGGGAATTGTAGTTGTGTAACAGCTGGAGGGCCGAGGTTCCCTATCCCTGCTCTGGTTCTTCCGGCACTGAGTGAAACACAGTCATTAAAATGTTAACAAGTATAGGTAAAAACTGGAGAACGGAAAGAAGGTCCTGTCACCCTGGGTCTGACTAGTTGTGCCAGGTTGCCAGTCTGCCTAGAAGTTTGCCAGTGGTGTATGTTTTTTGGGTGTCTATGGAAGCCCCTATTGCCTATTGGCCACTAACTTGGTGTAACGGGCTCCTCGACACTATATAGCTTCATTATTATGCTTGGTGTAGTTACCCTAGTGGCAGCGCATGCAGCTAATATGGGGCACAGTAGACATTTCTGACTCATGGTAGCCCCATCCCTTATTCTTATTGGGGACCTCCCCAGTGACCCCCTAACACAACAAATGACTATAGGAAATGGTCAGAGTGCCATCTATCCTATAATGTGTTACTGAACCGTAACCTACTTTGCTACGGGACCCCCTGCTGTATGTAGGCCCCCATTACTAAATATGTAGGACTACAACCGTGGATCAGTCACAGGACACTTGGCAGTATATAGAATGGGTTAAAGCCACGGTCTAGTGAACAGACTTAGGTTTCCATATATTCTATATATTTATGTTTTATGCTCATGTTTTCTTCACTTGGGGGAATTATCAAACTGGTGTAAAGTAGAATTGTCTTAGTTGCCCCTAGCAACCAATCAGATTCCATCTTTCATCCCTCACAGATTCTTAGAAAAATGAAAGGTGGAATCTGATTGGTTGCTAGGGGCAACTAAGACAATTCTACTTTACACCAGTTTGATAAATCATCCCCTTAATGTCTTAGTATATTTTACTATAGTGAATTAAAGGGGTTATCCAGCGCTACAAAAACATGGCCACTTTTTACCCTACTGTTGACTCCAGTTCAGGTGCGGTTTGCAATTAGGCTCCATTTACTTCAATGGAACTGAGTTTCAAAACCCCACCCAAACTGGAGACAACAGTAGGGGGAAAGTGGCTATGTTTTTGTAGCATTGGATAACCCCTTTAAGGACCTAAGGGGTCATCACTTTCATTATTGTCGTCAGATGTTATTAAGTCTAGGGGTGGGGGGTGTTTCTCCTGGTGGAGATTGCCGCATGGGGTGGTGAGTTTTATAAGGCAAAGCATCCTAGGGGGAAAAAAAAAAAAAGAATTAAATTAGTTCTCTTCCACAAAGAAGAAAACTGTGTCTTTAGTGCCACCTGCTGGAGGTAGCCAGCCTGTTACTCAATGTCCAGCCAAAGAGCATTGAAACATGAGTAGGGATTCTTGGGGTGGTATTACACGGGCCGACAGGGGCCCAATAATACCTGTAAACGAGCGCTGATCTGCTAGATTGGCGCTCGTTTACTGGGCCTATTACACAGCCCGATAATTGTTTAACAAGGGCTGCAAGGACATCGTTACCAATGTCCTTGCAGCCCTTGATTAATCTATATTCTTTACCCATCCACGCTCCAGGGCTGCTCCTGAGGTCTGCTTCTCCCCGGGTCCCGCGCGCTCTAGCTTGAGAGCAGTCTGTCAGCTGTGAAGCTAGAGCGCATGGGACCCGGGGAGAAGCGGACGGCAGGAGCAGCCCTGGAGCGTGGATAGGTAATGTATATCATCAGTCACCTGCCGCGCACCGCTATTACACCTAGCGGTTGGTGCCCGACCAATATAGGTTCTAACCTATATCAACGATCTGCCGATGATTGTCATCGGCTGATCGTTGTATTTATTACACGGAGCGATATTCGGCCGAATCGAGATGATTATCGTTCCGTGTAATAGTACCCTTAGTCTCCTCCCAAATGAAGAGTTGCCTATCTGTCTTGTTGGAAGCTCAATGGGCTTCTTGTATGAAATACACATTAACATAGCATCATCATACAAACCAGGGGTATCCATCAAGTGAATGTAGGGGTATATGGCATCAGTCCCAATGCTTTTACCAACCGTAAGAAAGATGTTATCCTTAGGCCGTTTCCTGGTTGGGCATCTTCACTCCACCCATACACAATGATCACAGGGGCCCATGTCTGAAATGTTATTCTTATGTATTTAAGCTTGAAAAAAATCCTATATTGTCTTTCATTTTCAAGGTGTTTGAATTTGAAGGGGGAGCTATCCAGTGGGCCCGCTATAGGAACAACCCCAAAGACTATAGCAACGAGAAGGAGATGCAGTTTGGCGCCAGCATCAATCAACATCAATCTAAAATGACGGTGGGGACCTTAAGGATTGTCAGTAAAGGGCTTAGAGCCCCACACTGGCATTTCAATGCCAACGAGCACGGCTTCCTGGCACAGGTAAGTGCAATGAATCCCGTTTCATTTATATGCCAGCTATTATCCTGTAACTCTTATAGTGATACGTGATGGGTTTACGTACATTGTAGGGCACGGCTTGGATTGGTGTGGTAGATGAAGGTGGCGCTGATGTCACCACCTACAATGTCACAGCGGGCCAGGTCATCTTCTTCCCAAAGAACACGCTACACTGGGTAAAGAATGTGGGCGATGAAGACTGCCTCTTCATCCTCTTCTTCACCACGCATGATGAGCTCAGTACTCTGGATGTGGACGACGCATTTTACATGACACCGGAGGACATCGCCGCCAGGTCTTTAAAGGTCAGTTACTTATTTACATAGTTGTATATAGAGCAGTCCCCATACACAGCTATGAGCCCATACTGTACCCCTATGGGCCCCACTCCATAGCAGATATTCATGTACGGGTACACATGGTGCCACCATATGGGGGCACATGGAGTAATATGGAATACCACAGTCTGTCTATACAATAATTTCATTCCGTCACATTTATTTGCCTAGTTAATAATGCTATTTTATATTACACTTTTTTTTTTTTAGCCAGTAGGTGGCGTAAACTTTATCAGAACCTTTGTGAAACCAAAAGAAGATCAAGCGGTAAATCTCCCCAAAAACTTGGTGGAACTAATCCAAAATGCTGACTATGTTCAGTCCAATGACTCCGATGTCTGGAAGTATTTTTACGACTTGAAAGGTAACTATTTCCTATAGAACTTTTTTGTAGGTACTCTATACCTTGAGCAGAGAACCCTGGTACTCATTAACAGGGTATTCCGAGTTGTAAATTTTTTTTTTTTGCACAGCTGGTGGAAAAACATTTACTCACCACCCTTGCCTTCCCGCGCTCTCACAGCTCTCCCATAGCCAATCTTGTCGTACACTTCTTGTGTATGGGTTTGGCACATGTATTGTTCCCTCAGCCAATCAGCACCTGAGGCGGAAGACCACTGTGAACACTGATTGGCTGAGCAGGCAGTACCATGTGTTGACCCTATACACAAGAAGAGCTGTGTGACAAGACCAGCTCTGAGAGAATGGAGAGCAAGGAAGGTGAGTATAGGCTTCTATTATATTTTCCACCAGCCAAAAATTACAACTAGTAATATCCCTTTAAAAATCATATTAAATTAGATCTCTAAATCTGACAATTCTGACCTAAACCAAAGCCTGTGCAGGGATATAGATTGCACATGTACCTTTTCCTGAGACCAGCTGAGGTCGAGGCAACGTGTTGTAATGTTTTCTTTTCTGAGCCGCTCATACATTTCTTGGAAAATGTGAATGTTGCCTTTTTTTACATGAAACTAACCAGATGTTGGGTTATATAAGCTAAGACTGTCTCACCTTTCAGGAAAATGCTGACTTACATTCATGGCAGGTGGCAGTGGTAGAGAACATGTCCTTCAGCAACCTAATGTCAGAACCACTTCTCCTTAGGTTACCTTTAGCAGGACATAGAGCAGAGTAAGCAGCTCATGTAAGGGCCATCTCGGGTAACTAGACATAGAGAGATAAGCAACATGGCCACCACTACTACCTCACATAGAGAGATAAGCAACATGGCCACCACTACTACCTCACAGGGGCTGCCATGTACACTATGTACATATGTACCGGCCATATCCAGCAACTAGGGCAACATGGCCACCACTGCCATGTACACTATGCACATATGTAAGGGCCATCTCCGGTAACTAGTCATAGAGAGATAAGCAACATGGCCACCACTACTACCTCACAGGGGCTGCCACATACACTATGTACATATGTACCGGCCATCTCCGGTAACTAGACATAGAGACAGGGTGATAAGCAACATGGCCACCACTACTACTACTACACAGGGACTGCCACGTAAACTCTGTACATATGTACGGGCCAATTCTAGTAACTAGGCCAACATGGCCACCTGTACTACTACACAGGGGCTGCCACATACACTATGTACATATGTATGGGTAAACTCCAGTAACTAGACATAAAAACGAGGTAACAAGCAACTACTACTACACAGGGGCTGCAACGTATACTATATACGGGCCATATCCAGTCACTAGACATAGAAACAAGGTAACAACATGGTCATAACTACTACACAGGGGCTGCCACATACAGTGATAGTAAAATGTGTCTCACTTTAGCCATGTCCAACTGTTCACGGTCCATATATTGTGATGTGTTAGAGCCGAGTGCTATGTTGGCAGCACTTTCAATGGGCATTGCATGGTTAATCCATCATAGTCACACTATAGAGGTGCGTGCATGAACATGTAGCATTAATGGACTGGTCATAGATGCCACCTGATTTACACTGGCTCATATATACATGTATGGTATATTTCAGCGTCTAGACAGTATATCTTCCCTGGAGGAATCATACAGTGGGCTCGCTACCGCAAAAATGGAGTTGGTCTGAATGATACTGAGAAAGTCTACAGTCAATCCGTCAATTCAGTAAGTGATAAAATAGATTCAATCTTTTTTTTTTTAATATATATTTTATATAGGGTGGTATAGGGGTTAGGGATGTTAGTTTGGGGGTTTGCAGTTTATATCTGCTTTACGGTGACCAAACGGATAGGACTGATATCCATTGTCCATGAAGATCCAATTTCCTAGTAGTCTAATGCGGTGTCACTGGTGGTTGTCTACATCCAGGCCATGTACCTAGGGAATCACATGACCATCCCGTTAAAGGATTTGTCTAGAGAAGCTACTCCATGAGTTTTTCCTCTACTAAAAAAAAATAGAGAATTTTTGACAAATGTATCTTTTTTTTTTCTTGCAGCACGCTGACACCCTGACTCTGGGAACCCTCCGAATAAAATCCAATGGCCTGAGACAGCCACATTTCCACTTCAATGCACATGAGATGGGTTACGTCCTCAGCGGATGCGGCCAAGTAAGTGCGACCAAAAACATTATAAGACCAGAATGAGGGGTCATCATGGAGATTTATCTGTGATGATCTCAGAAAACCGAACCAAAGCTTTTAATACTTCCCGGTTTTAGCTAATTAGCGTGTAATAACTAAAACTGCCAAATATTTATTATCTGTTGTCAGAAAGTTATACAGATTTGTAAATTGTCTATTAAAAAATTTCAAGTCTTCCAGTATTTCTCAGCTGCTGTATGTCCTGCAGGAAGTGGTGTATTCTTTCCAGTATGACAGAGTGCTCTCTGCTGCCACCTCTGTCCATGTCAGGAACTGTCCAGAGTAGGAGAGGTTTTCTGTGGGGATTTGTTAATGTTCTGGACAATTTGTGACATGGACAGAGGTGGCAGTACAGAGCACTGTGTCAGAGAGAATACACCACTTCCTGCAGGACGTAGAGCAGCTGATAAGTACTGGAAATTGCATTATAGGACTACTTACTGCACATAGCCAAACACATTGGGGGGGATTCATCATTGATGCGCCCAAGGCGTACAACACGGAGAAGGCACAAATTCGTCCCTTAACCCAGGCACATGCCTGTCGTATGCTCTGCGTGCACCTCTTTGTGAATTCGGCCGGGGAAAGGGGCGGGGCCTAATTTAACATCCTCCATAGTGTGTTTTCACCCTTATAGCAATAACTGGAAATCCTTTTTTAGTAATTTTCTGGCATATTATCATTTGTGCATGATAATTTGTGCATTATATTTCTCAGATTGGCATCGTTGGTGGCAGACGGGTCCCGGACTTCACCGTTGGTATCGGCGATGTGTTCTTCTTTCCTATTGGAACTCAGCATTACATCAAGAGTACGTGTGATGAGGATTTATTCATGATTCTGGCCTTCAGTACCGGAAACCAGGTGAGATACTAGATGACATACATTTCATGTATTTATTTTTTTTTAGTGATTTAATAGCGCCCCCTATGTATGACCCGCTAAACATCTTCATGTGTTTTTACAGCTGGAGACACTAGATATGGATGATTATTTCCACGCCACGGCCGACCACATCCTGGCACAGTTATTCTTAAAGAAACAGCAAGAGTTTAAGAATATTCCAAAGTTGGAGGGGGATCAGGCGGTGAATATCCCGTAAGTCAGGCTGAGCCAGACATTGCAGGGATGTTCCCCAATAACTGGATGGTCACATCGGGATCTTCATAGACTGGTCATGTGTTCCTATTTTGCAAATGTTACAGGAAAATAAGTGAACCCTGTGAAAGTGAATGGACAGGATGTATACGGATGGACAAAGCATAATGGACCATATGTACGTATGAATCTTAGGACTCTCTTGGACAAATGCCATCAAGATCACAGGTGTAACTAGGATTCATACTGACACCCCCGACTCCCATTTGGTGTAACTTGAAGCTTTGGGACCCCTACTGGTTCCAAGGACGTGAATGTAATTGTCCCCTGAATGGTGAAGACCACATCTGTGAAGCAAGCTCTATGTATTGTCTATGGGGCCACTAGACTAGGGATCAGCTGTCGGCATACCCCTTTAAGTATCAGTGGCTACCTCTATTTAAATGGCCAACATGCAAAGCTAGATTCATCCTGAATGTCTTCATAAGACAACTCCCTTAAAGGGAGACTTTATCCCAAGGAAAAATGTAAATGTGAGTAAAGGTGGTAAAAACAACAACAAAAAACAACATACTTGCCTGCCCTGATTCTCCACCGCTGTCACTCCAACAGTTTCTGGTCCCCACTGTGATGTGTTTTCTGATTGGAAATTGACCACTTACCCAGTTAGGTCACCGATATTGGCTGAGCAGGCAGTAGCTGTGGGGTTGCTGAATCACAGTAGCCAGGAGTGGTGGGGACCAGAATCTAGGAGAATAGCTGAGGTGGGAGATCAGGGAAGTCGAGTTTCCTTTTTTATTTAGTTTTTTTTTTTTTTGGAACCCTGACTCAATTTTCAATTCTTTTTCTATACCCTTTAAGATCTCATGCATGAGGCCATACTGCAGATATTCACCGTATAGACCTGTAATACGTTGACCATAGAATGATATGGGCCCATATTTATTCCAATAGGACTTGCATATAAGTGGAAGCATTGGTTACGGCAGCCAATGGCGCACCTTACATATTTATTACACGGACCATCCAGATGTTGTTTACTATATTTTTGAATAATGTCATATATCGCAAAAACCTGGAGTCTAGCAGGGCTGCCACCGTATTGATGTACCAGATTGAAAGCAGGCGGCCAACCATGGCTACTATATCCATGGAAATCCGTAATCTGCACCAAATATAAATATTCTGGGAATATTTGGCTGGCGCTCTGTCACCAGGGACTATGGCACTTTTGTTAGTTGTGCAATTTTTTTTTTTTGTTAAAGCGCTGTCATTAATAACTTGTGACTATAGATTGTAAGCTCCTATGAGCAGGAGGCGTTGTCCATAGCAACCAATCTGAATCCAGCTTATAGTTTTTCAAAGCAGGACTTAAAATACAAGCCGTGATTTGATTGGTCGCTATCGGTGACATGTCTGTACTGTGATCTCATGTCTTCGTGTGCTTATATGTTTTACTATTTAAAACAGGAGGAGTATGGTTTATATACCAAATATCATGGATGTAAATAAAATGGATTTCTGCCGCCTCGAGCGGATATTTCGTCTTCTTTTGCCTTATTAAAAAATTAACCCCATCATCTAGGTCTGTGTTTGCCATCCTGTGTCTCTCAGCTAAAACTACAACTCCCATGATGCTCTTCAATTTGCCCTTAACCCTGTATTCCCCAACCTGTGGCTCTTCAGCTGTTTTAAAACTACAACTCCCAGCATGCCTTAACAGCCTTCATGGAAGGAGCATATGACCTTTGTTCTTGTGGTAGGTAGTGGTCCCTGCGGTCAGCTACTTATCTCCTACTATGGCTCTCCAATTTTTGCAAAACTACAATTTCCATCATGATGCATGATGGGAGTTGTAGTTTTTCCTGAGCTGCAGAACACAGCCAAATCCTGCGCCTGCAAGGCAACTTTTAATTTAAAGGGGTTATCCAGTGCTACAAAAACATGGCCACTTTCCCCCCTCTCTTGTCTCCAGATTAGGTGGGGTTTCATACTCAGTTCCATTTAAGTAAATGGAGCTTAAAGGGGTTATCCAGCGCTACAAAAACATGGCCACTTTTCCCCCTCTCTTGTCTCCAGATTGGGTGGGGTTTTGCAAACCGCACCTGAACTGGAGACAAGAGAGGGGAAAAAGTGGCCATGTTTTTGTAGTGCTGGATAACCCCTTTAAGCTCCATTTACTTAAATGGAACTGAGTATGAAACCCCACCTAATCTGGAGACAAGAGAGGGGGGAAAGTGGCCATGTTTTTGTAGCGCTGGATAACCCCTTTAAGGAGATGGCTAACCTTGACACTACAGCTGTTGCAAAACTACAATTCCTATGAGCTTTGAACAACCAAAGATATGGCTTATGCTGCCCAGGCATTATGGGAGTTGTAGTTGTGCAACAGCTGGAGTGTCAAGGTTAGCCATCACTGCAAATGTACCCTGAAGAGCTTGTCCTATCACCTCCCTCACAAACCCCTCTCACAACCATCCGCCTCCTCCTACAGTCTCATAATCCTCATTCTGCCCCCCCCCCTCCTCACTCCTCCATTTTCTCGAAGTCTAAACGCTAGAGGCGCGCGTAAGTCAGGTGATCGTTTCGAGTCACGTGACTGTAAGCCTGCCTAGAGAGGGACGTTGTCATTCTTGCCAGGCAGTAAAATGGCGCCGGCCGCTCGCCGTCACGTGTTCCGGCATGCTGCCGCGTTGCATTGTGGGGCTGAGGAACAGTCAGGGCCCGGCGTGACGCGGCAGAAACGAGTGAATTGTGGTGCCGGTGTATAGAGGAAGCAGTGCCGGAAAATGGTGGGGGTGAAGGTGATCGGGGGAGACGCGGAATTCCAGCCGGAGCTCAGCTCGGCCGGCTCCAGGCTCAGTGTGGTCAAGTTCACCATGAGAGGGTAAGATGGGGGTGGTAGTGACCATAGAGGCGGATGATAGAGTCCATGGAGCCCCCTGGCTGACCTCGGGCCTCTGCTGCTCCTTGTTCCCATTCACTGACTGCACTGGTGAGACAATAGTATACAGACTGCTTACCAGCCACGACTATAGGGGGCGCTATATACACTCACTGTATAGAACTCCAGAGCTGTAATCATAGTTCACTGGAAACCGTCAGCAAGTGTGTTCACATACACATCCCTGATCTCTGCATGCAGCCTGATGGAGAAGGCTGGGGGATTTCAGCTCTGAAGCCTGCTGTATTATAGGGGTTAGAAAGGGTTAGCAAAGCACAGATACTATTATCCAAAAACAGCTCCGCACCTGTCTGCAGATCATGTGAGGTATTACAGCCTGGCTCTATTCACTTCAATGGGAATAAGCTGCAATACCACACACATGCTGAGGACAAGGGTGGCGCTGTTGTTTGATGACAGTGTTTTTCTTATCCTGAAAACCCCTTTAAAAGAGCAGCTCTGGAGTATAATACAGGATAAGTAATGTATGTACACAGTGACCCCACCAGCAGAATAGTGAGTGCAGCTCTGGAGTATAAAACAGGATGTCTCAGGATCAGTAATGTAATGTATGTACACGGTGACCCCACCAGCAGAATAGTGAGTGCAGCTCTGGAGTATAATACAGGATGTAACGTGTTGATTGATGGGTTGTCTTAGTTCAGCAGTTCTGTAAAATGTAGTAGCTATTATCTTTCTTGGGTCCTTGTTAGTGCTGATCCCCTCCTATCCTCCATGTGCTACATATATTGCGCTGTCGCCCCCCTCAGGCCGGTGAATCATGGCTGCTGATCCAGGCTTAGTAATAAGATGGGCTGTTTAGTCTAATCCCTATTAGGACAATTGGATTGCTGCGGTCACCGTCCTGCCTGTCTTCCTCCTCCATCCGTTGCTTTATGCCTAATGTCTCATGGTTGCTGTGTTGCAGGTGCGCCCCCTGTGTCAGGATAGCGCCGGTGTTCACATCGCTGAGCAACAAATATCCACAAGCCGTCTTTCTGGAAGTAGATGTACATCAGTGCCAAGTAAGTGCCTGCCCTATGGCCGCCCGCCTGCTGCCTGTCAGTCATTTGTCATCTTTCATGTTACTGCAGCCGGGTCCCGGATTGCGCCGCCTCGTTCTTCCGTCTGGCTGGCGCTTCCTGGTCTTAGCTGCGGATTGAGATGCCGCTGAATGGCTGAGCTGCCTTGAGACGTCACATCTCAAGCGGCAGCGGGATGGGAGAATGGGGCGGCAAGATCCACGACCCGGCGATGGAACCGGGGAGGCAAGTGACCGGCGGCCTCTATATCCACCCCCTCCCTGGCCAATAAAATACCCCCAGTACCCCTTTAGGGTGCCTTCACACGTACCGTATCGCTGCGTATTTAACGCTGTGTTTTTATCGCTGCGTGTTTGGTGCGATTTTTACATGCGAGTTTTGATTTTCACATGATTTTCATGTGAAAATCAAAACTCGCATGTAAAAATCGCACCAAATACGCGCGATAAAAACGCAGCGTTAAATACGCAGCGATATGGTACGTGTGAAGCTACCCATAATCACAAGAACGGCCGCGTCATAAAAAAGCGTGGCATTGAAATCAATGCAAACCACAGCCATTGTTCGCACAATGTATTGAACAATGGCCATTGTTTGCTACAGCCATGGTAATAATTGAAATGTCAATTATTTCCAGCGAAAGTGCATTGAAATCAATGCAATTTTTCGCTGCAACAGCGGCCGTCGTTCATGCAGTTTTTGAACATAGCCTTAAAGGGGTATTCCCCCACAAAATTATTTTTGCATTAATACGTTGCCCACCCGTAGCTTTCCATCTTTCCAATATAAAGTTAGTATGGATTCTGCACAGTTTTGCTGTTATCCAGCTGCATTCACCCCCACAGATTACATAGAATCATCAGACCTCAGTCCACACCGACACGCTCCCTGCTCCTGGCCCCCACCCTCCGTGTCGGCATCACGTGTCCTCAGTCCCAGCACAGTGAAGTGACTGAGAACACTGATGGGGTGGCTGCTGTTACAGAGGGAGACGGTGATCAGCGCAGCTGTGACAGCAGCCACCCGCTCACCCCCAGCCCAGAGCTCACCCCCTGTGTCCAGAGCCTCCCGACACCGTCCAGCACTCACCCGCAGCACACAGCCCCTCCCCCCCCGCCCCACAACCGACCGCCCCCCCCATTACCCGTGGCATCCCTCACTCACCCGCAGCATAGCCTCCGCACTCACCCGCGGCACCCCCCCCCGGGCAAGCTCCGCCCCCCCGCAATCCCCCGTGGCTAGCTCCGCCCCCCCACCACCACACCCCCGCAATCGCCCGCGGCTAGCTCAAACCCCCCCCCCGCAATCGCCCGCGGCTAGCTCCGCCCAAACCCCCCCCCCCCCTGGAATCGCCCGTGGCTAGAAAGATGGGAGACGTCTCAAAATACTCAGGGGGACTTGGTGAGTAAGGCCAGCTAGGTTTGGGAGCATTTCATTTTTTTAGCTCTTGGGGGGAGTACCCCTTTAAAGCAAGGGCTACATGCACATGGCGAACGCGGTCAGTTCCACCCCGCCCACCCAACTATAGGCTTGGTAAGCGAGCGTTGATTAAGCGTACAGTTCAGTTGGATCGTGTAATAGGTCTCTAGTTTGCTGGATATCCTGATGTGAATATTGGTGGCAGCAAAGAAGGCTATGTTGCCCTTGACTGCTGCCAGTCATCATAAAACAATGTATAAATTACTCTGGAGTGCCCCTTTACTATATATGAGGTGATGATAAGGTAGAGGACATGTGCTGGATGTCACCTGCCCGACCCTTTTGTCTTCAGGGCAGTAAGCCACCGCTAGAGTTGTCTGGCAGCGGCATGCCCCTCCTCCCCCTGTTTGCCAGCTACGTAGCTTACACAGTGATGACCCTCTAATCCGCTGGTTTGGGGACTGTTCCTGCTGATACCTTATAACCCAGTATTTTCTTGCACTTTCCACTATAGGGTACAGCTGCAGCCAATAATATATCCGCAACGCCTACGTTTTTATTCTTTCGAAATAAAGTGAAAATCGACCAGTACCAAGGGGCAGACGCTGCCGGCCTAGAGGAGAAGATTAAACAGCACTTAGAGAATGATCCCGGGAACAACGAGGACACAGATATTCCTAAAGGCTACGTACGTAATGATACGGTGACCTGACTCGGGCTGTATCCACAGCTCTATAATACTGCGGCCGCATGGTACCCTCACTCCATAGGGAGAGCCTAGTCTTATTCATAGTACATAGTACATAGGAGACAGGAGGCCCTGTTACAGGTTTAGCACTGGGGCCCATAAGTCATTAGTTACATCTCTCACTACATTGGTCTCTAACTAGAGTCAGTGTGGCAGGGGGGATGTGCCATCACTTTATAATCAGCGGGACCCCATTCTAGTGCATGGGCTGCCTGCAGTGCTGAGGGCTGTAATGTATCCTTACTCCCCTTTCCATTCCCCAGTCCGAGACCACTCTGCTCTAGCTTTTAGAGCAGAGTGGTCTCGGACTGGGGAATGGAAAGGGGAGCAAGGATACATTACATTACAGTGGTCTGCCTGGTGTGTATATATAGATATAGGGGAAGATTTATCAAACATGGTGTAAAGTGAAACTGGCTCAGTTGCCCCTAGCAACCAATCAGATTCCACCTTTCATTTTCCAAAGAGTCTGTGATGGATAAAAGGTGGAATCTGATTGGTTGCTAGGGGCAGCTGAGCCAGTTTCACTTTACACCATGTTTGATAAATCTCCCCCTATATCGCTTTACATCTACATTATAGTTATATATGCACCTGCCAGACCAATGCTTTTAGAGCAGAGTGGTAGTCTGTAACCTTGACAACGAGCTGTCAAAGAGCAGCCTATCAGGAGGAACAGACAAGTTTCCTGAATTTGCAAAATTATTTATCTTGAGTCCAAGAAGGGAGTGTACCTTTTGAAGGGGTTGGGATGGGGGATTTTGGGTATGATGGCGGGGTACATAAGTCCTTATAACCTCTTCAGTTCTCTAATAACACAAAGCATTTCTCTTTCTTGTAGATGGATTTAATGCCTTTTATAAATAAAGCTGGATGTGAATGTCTCAATGAAAGTGACGACCACGGCTTTGAGAACTGTTTACGGAAAGACCCGACGTACCTTGAATCGGACTGTGATGAGCAGGTAAGCAGTGTATAGATGCTTGTGTGAGGTCAGACGCTTTCACGGGGTACACATGACTGAGGGCCCTATTCCACCAGACGATTATCGTTCAGATTATCGTTAAATGGTTCTAATCGATAATCGATCGGTTGAATAGCAGTTAACGACTGAACGAGAAATCGCTGATCGTTTAAGAAGACCTGGACCTATTTTTATCGTTGCTCGTTCGCAAATCGTTCGCATTGAGTAAGAGGTCGTTCGCAGTAGTGACGAACGCAATAGCGACGACAAGACGGCCACAAGAACGATCATAAGTGACGATTATCTTTCCATGTAAATGGGTAAACGATTTCAGGTCTTTCGTAATAGCGGTCGTTTGGATTGTGTACCGTTAACGATTATGCGAACGATAATAGTCTCGTGGAATAGGGCCCTGAGAAGCTGTCTGCCTGAGCAGGTGTGTGGGGCGGATGAGGGGCTCCTTGTGCTGGTTATTGGCTGAAGGAGCTCAATGACTGGTAGCCCACAGAGTCTGGGTACAGCATGGTCTGGGGTGGAGTTACTGCAGGTTGTCGCTGTAGTGACCATAGCCCCAGGTCTGCCATATTTATAGAGGATAATGCCATATATTGTAACGGTAATACATTCATTGCAGGTTCTACTTGTCTCTTACGGCTTAAAGGGGTTATCCAGCGCTACAAAAACATCGTCATTTCTTTCTGAGACAGCCCCACTCTTGTCTCCAGTTCAGGTGCGGTTTGCAATTAAGCTCCATTCATTTCAATGCAACGGAGCAGAAAACCCCCGCCCCAAGCTGGAGACAAGAGTGGGGCTGTCTGTGGAAGAAAGTGGCCATGTTTTTGTAGTGCTGGATAACTCCTTTCAGAGAAATGTAATTCAAACGTCCATAGTGGCATCTGTGGACCTGGAGCTACATGCAATACTACTGACTGGCATCTATAGGTCCACTCACACTGGCTGAGCGGACCTGACATGTCACGATCTGGGCCCCTGCTCAGCAGAAAAATGACTTTGTATAGTGAAAGTTTTATAAATCTGTATGTATATAAGAGCGGAGTCTGGGGATAACTGGTTTCCTACAAGATGCAGCACTCATACACATACTGCAGCCAGCCGTCACCTTTGTGACCATCCTGATCCCCACACTGGTGAACACTGATGGTTCCTATTAAATGCCGGCAAAGTTCATGAAAACCATTAAGGAATTTATACTAGAAAACTGTATTCCTCTTTATAATACAAAGAACAGCAAACCAGAATACACAGATGATAGCAGTGGTCTCCATGTGCTGCTGTTCTTTCAGATATGTCCTTTATATCATCATCATCGCTCTTCCCTATATCGGTCATTAGGTTACTTATAGTCTTGTGCTGGTTGTAACAATATAGTATCAGTGTCGTCATGTTTCCTTCCTAATAACCCCTTGTCTTGTTGCCTCCAGCTCCTGATCACTGTCGCTTTCAACCAGCCGGTGAAGCTGTACTCAATGAAGCTCCAGGGACCTGATAATGGTGAGTGAGGTTTAGCCTCTTTTTTTTATATGAACATTCTGGAATCTGTCCATCTCCGGGCCCTTTACCATGGATATACCTGTGCCCAATATCTAGCAGAACAGTGCTGATCATTGTGCGTGCAGTACTGCACCAGCCATTGCTGGATCATTCACCCCTGCCATCTCCTATTACTCGCGGACATGTGCAGCTGATAAACAGATGTCGTCGCCAGACACCCAAGGATTTCTTCAGCCGATAACTGGATCTATTACACATGGCGATATCAACCTTTAAAGCCTTATGTGCACAAGGACCTAGATAAGGGACCTTCAGGAAAGAGACTGTTTAAGGGGGTACACCAGTGAAGAGCTGTCCAGAGCAGGAGAGGTTTCCTATGGGGATTTGCTGCTGCTCTGGACAGTTCCTGACATGGACAGAGGTGGCAGCAGAGAGCACTGTCACACTGGCAAGAATCCACCACTTCCTGCAGGACATACAGCAGCTGGTAGGTACTGGAAGACTGGAGATTTTTAAAGGACAAATCTATATAACTTTCTGAAACCAGCTGAGTTTGAGGAAAAAGAGTACTCTTTTAAAAGTAGCATGTTTAGATGGGAGTGCATGTGATGGCCACAGCCGTCCCTGACAGACACATTGTTTTTGTCTATATGTTATTATTTCTGACTTAAGGAAACATGGAATGTTATCCTGAGATTTCCTGCATCTGGACCAGCTACCATTGTCAGCCATATTAGTTCCCTCTGGCGCTGTATCACCTGTCTGTCCACAAAAACAATGGTCCCAGGGACCTCGGGTATCTCAGCTTTGATCTTTTCTTTCGTGTTTATAAGCCATAAATGTAGTCTCCTATAGAACACCAGTAAGGGCTCTATTACACCAACAGATTATCTGACAGATTTTTTTAACCTTTAGAGGACGGGGCCAATTTCAATTTTTGCGTTTTCGTTTTTTCCTCCTTGTGCTTAAAAGGCCATAGCACTTGCATTTTTCCACCTAGAGACCCACATGAGCCCTTATTTTTTGCGTCACTAATTGTACTTTGGAATAACAGGCTGAATTTTTTCATAAAGTACACTGCGAAACCAGAAAAAAATTCAAAGTGTGGTGAAATTGAAAAAAAAAAACGCATTTCTTTTATTTGGGGTTTTACGCCGTTTGCCCTGGGGTAAAACTGACTTGTTATTTATGTTCCTCAAGTTGTTACAATTACGATGATATGTAACATGTATAACTCTTCTTTTATCTGATGGTCTGTAAAAAATTCAAACCATTATTAACAAACATATGTTCCTTAAAATCGCTCCATTCCCAGGCTTATAGCGCTTTTATCCTTTGGTCTATGGGGCTTATTGAGGTGTCATATTTTGTGCCATGATGTGTTCTTTCTATTGATACCTTGATTGCGCATATACGACTTTTTGATCGCTTTTCATTACAATTTTTCTGGATTTGATGCGACCAAAAATGCGTAATTTTGCACTTTTTTTTTTGCGCTTACGCCATTTACCGTGCGAGATCAGGAATGTGATTAATAGTTCAAGCGATTACGCGTGCGGCAATACCAAACATGTTTATTTATTTACTTTTATTAAAAACCTGGGAAAAGGGGGGTGATCCTAACTTTTATTAGGGGAGGGGGCTTTTTAGTAATGAGAACACTTTTTTTTTTTTTTTTTTTTTTACACTTATACTAGAAGCCCCCCTGGGGTTAGGGTTATTTCCCCTGGGGGACTTCTAGTATAAGTGCACTGATTTCTCATTGAGATCTTTGCTGTATATTTATACAGCAAAGATCAATGAGATCGGCACTCGCTTGCTTTCGGCTGCTGCAGCCGAAAACAAACGAGTGCCGAGCCGGGATCAGCGCCATCTTGGCAGAGACCCCGGCCGGCACCAGACACGGAGATCGATCCCCCGGGACAACCTCCCGGGGGGGGGCGATCTCCGCCACTAGACACCAGGGAAGAGCTGCAGAAGGTAATCTGATGCATCTGTCAACTTTGACAGCTGCATCTGATTACCTTATTAGCGGGCACGGCGATCGGACCGTGGCCGCTAATAGCCGCGGTCCTGGGCTACACACGGCACCCGGGATCGCGGCGGTTCAGAGCGGGGTCGTTGCGCGGCCCCGCTCTGAACACCTCTTGCGGACGCATGATGTACAGGCATGAGGCCTTAAGAGGTTAAAGTGTCACTCTCGTATTTTTATTTAATTTTTTTGCAGAAATCCATAGCCCAGGCGATTTTAAGAAACTTTGTAGTTGAGTTTATTAGGCAAATATGCCCCCCCCCCTCTCCCTTCTGTCATCCACTGCTCATTATCAGGAAATCTCGACTCTTTTACATCAGTCGGCCCTGTCTGTTCTATGGAGAGGGGAGGAGGGAGATTAGCCTGCAGCAGAGAACAAAGGATTACACAGCGGGACCTGTGTGAAAGCCGGTATTCAGAGGTCAGTGCTGACTTCAGAGAAAATAGTCCGGTGATGTAGCTGTAAATTAACTCTTTGCTGTCCTTTTTTTGGTGCCTCATCTTCCTCAACCCCTCCCCTCTCTATAGACAATCATGACGGGGGAGACAATCATGACGGGGGAGATCTTCAAACTGCTTTTTCATGAAAAAATACATTTTTCGGCTAATAAACCCAATTACAAAGTTTCTAAAAATCGCCTGTACTATTGGTTTCTGCAAAAAAAAAAATAAAATTTAAACGACACTTTAAGGCAAAGCCAGGAATGGAAAGGAGGAGAAATCTCAGTCTTTCCTTTATTACCTGTTCTCTGTATATAATCCATTCCTGGCTTTGGCTCTGTCACATAAATCTGTTGGTGTAATAGGACCCTAAGGGAGGGGGAGAGAAAATAATTTATTTTCCTACTTGACATAATTCAAGGGAGAAAGCGGCTTATTTCCTCTAGTTGCAGTGAGGGAGTATCTAGCTACTAAGGATGAGGTAGCGGTCCTTTCCCATTTGTCATCAAAATAGAACAAAGTCGCTACCTTCTCCTACTACGAGACCTGGGGAGGGAGTCTGCCGCCTTCCCCTATATTTGGTCCCTGAAGGATAAAGTTACCGCCTTCTCTTTGTGGAATAAAGCTGCTCCCCTCTCCTCCTCTGTGACGTCACATATTGAGGGTGGAGCTAACATCTCTTCCACATTATCGGTGATGGAGGTAGTAGCTGCTGCCGCCATCTCCTCCTCTTCACTATGATAGGAAGTAGTGGTCTTCTATCTTCCTGACACTAGTATGTAACATCTGTTTTGGCTTCAGTAGAAATGCTTGGGTCATCCTGCTTACTGTCCACTGGTTGTACATGGTGGAATTTGCCGCCCATGGCCAAAGCGCCATCCCTTGGCAGGTTATATCCCCTACAGATATCAGTGTTTCCCTTTCAGCAGGACATGGTGTATTCACTTTGACTCACTTTATTCTATTTACATAAAAGCACAAGAGTAGAATTGTCCATTATGTTCCCCTGCCCACTCCCCCCCACGTCCCCACTCAGCTTCCCACAGCACCGGCATGATACAGTCCTCAAGGTCTCCAGCTAACTGCACTTAGCAGCAACAAAGGAACACACGGTCTAAGTGGAAATAAAATCTGAAGTGTTCATAGTTTTTTTTTTTTTTTAATACTATACAAATAACCTTGGTGATTGTTTAGTTCTTTCCTGCAGAGGCCTCTGTTCAGTCTCTGACATGAGATTTGTGTGAACTCAATGGTATCGAGGCAAAATTTTGAGAGACTGTCAGCAGGTTTATGGTGTCCTATCTAAGGGTAGCATAAACTTCTGACAGAGAAGCTGAACAGAATGATCGATCACTTACCTTGTTCTGTGCAGCTGATCCAGAGATATCTTTCTGAATAACATGGACAATAAGTAGTCCTCTCCATTATGTGCGCGAGCCCAGTAGACCTGGATATTCATGAGAAGCAAAAAACTGCCCACCAGCTGCTGATTGGCAGTTATCGATCTATGCTGTGTATAGGCAGTCACCTGTCAATCAGCAGTTGGAGGGTGGGGGGAGGGGTGTGGCAAGGATCATATTCTCCTGCATATTAGGAGAACGGCGGAACAGAATGATGGAAGTAATACACCAATCTGTTCAGCATTTATGTCACTAATTTATGCTGCCCTCACTTAATGCGGCATAAACCTAGTGACAGATTCCCCTTAAGGAACCAGGGCTCTTGTTAGAAAAAAAAAACAGTTTATATTTTTATTTTTATGAAGAGTCAGGCTGTAATCTCACCATCGATATCATTGTTTAATTGGCAGAATATTAGACTGGGTTCACACTGTGTGTTTGCAGTCCATGTAACTGATCCCTTTTTTAACCGTTACTTTTAACATACAGAAAAACGCGGTCAACCATTTTTTGTGCACACTTAAAAATGTAAAAATCTTCTTTTTTTTTTTTTTTTTTAAATGTTTTTTTTAAATTAATGTAAGTCAATGAAAAAACCCATCTAAGCGGATGGCACACAGTTGCATCCATTTTTGTATCTTTTCTTTGCCATAAAACAGAGACATTAAACGGACTGGAAAAACGCAGGGTGAACCCATCCTAAGGGCCCTATTCCACCGGACGATTATCGTTCAGATTATTGTTAAATCGTTCGAATCTAAACGATAATCGTTCGGTTGAAATGCAGTTAACGACCGAACGAGAAATCGTTGATCGCTTTATAAGACCTGGACCTATTTTTATCGTTGCTCGTTCGCAAAACGTTCGCAAATTGTTCGCATTGAATAAGACATCAATCCGTCATTCGCAGTAGATACGAACGCAATAGCGAAGAAATAGCGAATAAAAAACTATCGCAAATATGATCATAAGTAACGATTATCGGTCCATGGAAATGAGTGAACGTTTTCAGGTCTTTCGCAATAGTGGTCGTTTGAGATCGTTAATCGTTAACGATTATGTGAACGATAATCGTCCGGTGGAATAGTCCCCAGGGGAAGATTGAGAGGTTTATGTGCACAGATGTATTATTGAGTTCACTGTATAACTGTGTATGCCGGGAGCTCCCCCTAGTGGTTGCTGCAGGCAGTAACATTTTCATCATGTAGCTGTATGATTTGTGTAACTAGGATAATGCTCAATCGCATATTTCCTTTTAAAAATGTTCTGCTTTAAAGAGGTTATCTGAGTTTAGAAAACCATGGTTACTTTAAAAAAATCTATGTATCGCTACCCTTGTCCTCAGGTTCTGTGTGGTATCACAACTCTGCTCCATTAACTTCATTGGAACACAGCTGCTGAACCCACACCCAACCCCGAGAACCGTTCAAGGATAACCCCTTTAAGGTAGTTGGGATCAGATATCAAATTAAATGGTTTGTTACTCTAAAAGCATGTCAAAGCTTAGATCAGTTGAGGATACTACTGGGAAAAGCATAAGGCTTAGCTCAACCAAGCACTCCTCCTTACTGTATGTAATAATATGGGGGAGGGGGGATCTTAACATTGAGGTCCCGACTGATCAAAACTTTTGAAACGTCTGTGAGAAATTCCTAGCGATTATACCCTTTGTGCTGATGTGGTTCACATAACCGTTCTATTTTCTGTGCAGGTCAAGGTCCAAAATATGTAAAAATCTTCATAAACCTCCCCCGATCCATGGATTTTGATGAAGCGATGAGGAGTGAACCCACCCAGGCTCTTGAATTAACGGCGGATGATATTAAGGAGGACGGCATCATACAGCTGCGCTATGTTAAGTTCCAGAATGTAAACAGTGTAACGGTAAGTAGTGCAGACGTGGGTAGTCGCCAGCATGTCTGTCAGAAACAAATAAAGGAACCAGTCCCAGGAAACCTGTCCTTCCTTTATCTGTAGTTGATTCTTCAGTGGTTTTGTTTTCCGGATACACAAGCTACCTGGAAACTCACCACCAACATAGGGATAGATTAACCCCTTAAGGACAGAGCCAATTTCGATTTTTGTGTTTTTGTTTTTTCCTCCTTGTCCTTAAAAGGTCATAGCACTTGCATTTTTCCACCTAGAGACCCACATGAGCCCTTATTTTTTGCATCACTAATTGTACTTTGCAATGACAGGCTGAAACCAGAAAAAAATTCAAAGTGTGGTGAAATTGAAAAAAAACAACGCATTTTGTTTATTTGGGGGAAATGTGTTTTTACGCCTTTCGCCCTGGGTTAAAACTGACTTGTTATATATGTTCCTCAAGTCGTTACGATTACAACGATATATAACATGTATAACTTATATTGTATCTGATGGCCTGTAAAAAATTCAGACCATTGTTAACAAATACAGGTTCCTTAAAATCGCTCCATTCCCAGGCTTATAGCGCTTTTATCCTTTGGTCTATGGGGCTGTGTCAGGTGTAATTTTTTTGCGCCATGATGTGATCTTTCTATCAGTACCTTGATTGCGCATATACGACTTTTTGATCGCTTTTTATTACAGTTTTTCTGGATTTGATGCGACCAAAAATGCGCAATTTTGCACTTTGGGATTTTTTGCGCTGACGCAGTTTAGCGTGCGAGATCAGGAATGTGATTAATAGTTCGGGCGATTACGCACGCGGCGATACCAAACATGTTTGTTTGTTTATTTATTTATTTATTTATTTACTTTTATTTGTAACCTGGGAAAAGGGGGGTGATTCAGACTTTTATTAGGGGAGGGGGATTTTTTATTAATAATGACACTTTTTTTTTACTTTTACACTTATACTAGAAGCCCCCCTGGGGTTAGGGTTATTCCCCCTGGGGACTTCTAGTATAAGTGCTTTGATCTCTCATAGAGATCTCTGCAGCATAGATATGCTGCAGAGATCCATGAGATAGGCACTCGTTTACTTCCGGCTGCTGCAGCCGGAAGTAAACGAGTGCCGAGCCGGGGACGGCGCCATCTTGGAGCGGTCCCCGGCCGGCTTCAGTTACGGAGATCGCTCCTCTGGGATAACATCCCGGGGGAGTGATCTCCGCCACTAGACACCAGGGAACGGCTGAATCCGGTAATCGGATACAGCTGTCATGTTTGACAGCTGCATCTGATTACTGTATTAGCGGGCACGGCGATCGGACCGTGCCTGCTAATACCTGCGGTCCCGGGCTACAAGCGGCACCCGAGACCGCCGCGGTTCAGAGCGGGGTCGCCGTGCGGCCCCGCTCTGAACGTCCTTAACGACAACAGGGTGTAAATATACGCCCTTTGTCGTTAAGGGGTTAAAGGGGTCCTCCAGCGGGGGAAAAAAAACAACTTTCAAATCAACTAGTGCCAAAGATTTGGAATTAGCTTTTAATAAAAAATCTCAAGTCTATGTTACTGTATGTCCTGCAGGAAGTGGTGTATTCTCTCCAGTCTGACACAGTGCTATCTGCTGCCACCTCTGTCCATGTCAGGAACTGTCCAGAGCCCAAATCCCCATAGAAAACCCTCTCCTGCTCTGGACAGAGGTGGCGTCAGAGAGCACTGTCAGTATTTTTACTTTTTTTTTTTTTTTTGCCTGACCCAGTAGTCTGTGCCACCATGTAAGCACCATGATTATGGAGACATAGAATCCATTGATTCATGATAGGGTTAACACACACTTTGTGGGCAGTAAGGGCCGTTCTGTGAAGGTCCTTTTTCTTGGCCGTAATTGGCGAGGCCGCGTCGGGCCCATTAGCGTGCTTCATTGCTTCCGGCTCTCATAGATAAATTATTTTTAAGTTTCCATTTCTGCTCGGTAACATCCACCAGTCTTTAAATAACCCATTCTGCGGGGCGGCACACAGGTGGCTGCTCCAAAGTGACATTGCTAGGACAGTTTCAATTTGCGGAATCTGTGAAATTTGTTAGGCTAATTTATACGTGAACTAATTAAATTATGTCTTTTATTGCCCGGCCACCTGATCCCACAAAAGTGCGTTCACACCAGATTTATCATCTGTATCCCCCAGTGTCTGCTTAACCGGCCGCTAATCATTCTTCTTTCAGCTATTTGTCCAGTCCAATCAGGGTGACGAGGAGGCGACAAGAATCACATACTTCACTTTCATCGGGACTCCGGTACAGGCAACAAATATGAACGACTTCAAGAGAGTAAGTGGGGAGCTGGGGGGTCATTTATGGAGAGGTCATGTCCATAGCAACCTGTCACTTAACACTTATCTCATTGCAAGGGGAAATAGGAAAGAAATAGGATTATCGATGAATTGTTATATGGCGGGCGGAATGGAGGAAATTGCACTATAATAGTTTATCGTGTGAGGCCGTAAATCCTAGGGTTCTTGATTAAGTATAGTCTGTATAGATGTAAGATGAAACAATACAGTACAGCCCAGGGCCACAGGAGCAGGGCTAAAGCTAAAGCTTCGGCTGTCCAGGCATGATGGGAGTTGTAGTTTTGCAACAGCTGGAGAGCCAAGGTTCCCTACCCCTGCACTTGAGGGAAGATATTGTACATGAGTTATACATTGACTCCAGTAATAATCGCTCTGTATCGGTGGCCAGGTTTTAGCAGATCCACAAAATTGATGACTTATTGTTAGCATAATGCAGATGAATTTTTTACGTCCGTATTACGGCCAAAAGCCCTGGCCAGATTGCAGTAGGTTGATCCCAAATTAAAGGGGTACTCTGCAGAAAAAAATGTTTTAATTCAACTGGTATAAGAATGTTGTACAGACTTATATTTAACTCGTTTTCCAGTACTTATCAGCTGTTGTATGTCCTGCAGGAAGTGGTGTATTCTTTCCAGTCTGACACAGTGTTCCCTGCTGCCACCTCTGTCCATGTCAGGAACTGTCCAGAGCAGGAGAGGTTTTCTATGGGGATTTGCTACTGCTCTGGACAGTTCCTGATATGGACAGAGGTGGCAGCAGAGAGCACGGTGTCAGACTGGAAAGAATACACCACTTTCTGCAGGACATAAAGAAGCTGATAAGTACTGGAATACTTGAGGTTTTAAAATAGAAGAAAATGAAAAACCTGTGTAACTTTCAGAAACCAGTTGACTTAAAAACTATTTTTTATACAGGTGTACAGGACTAACTTACTCTGTGATTTGTATTTATTTGTACTGTTTCTATAGTTGCTGTCCCTACTTTACTTGTTTGTATAGTTACTGTCCCTTTTAAATATTGGTAACTTTTTCGTTGTCCCTTGCAGGTTGTAGGCAAGAAAGGAGAGAGCCACTGAGCGGACACCAGACACCCGGGAGAAAGTTACTGTAATGAATTTTGGGTCATCATAACAAGAGCATTTTCCGGAAAAAAAAAAAAAGTTAATGTTCCATTCAAAAAAAAAAAAAAAAAAAATCCCAATAAACCATTTGCTTTTTGTTAAGCTGAGTTTCATAACCGTGATTTTATTGGAATCTGGCTCTGACCATTTGTAAATAAATAGGACTACTTTTGCCAAATCACTTTTGTGTCTGAGAATTTTCATTGGCGTTGAATGTGCGTGTGACCATTCCTAACAGGTGGTGGCAAACAAAGGGTCAGAGGGGGTGATGGGAACGTGCTTAGAGGCGGGGTTATCTACCTGTCCAGGAAAGGAGGAATCCACCCCTGGATAAAGTGCTTCATTACCCTCGGCCGCCTTAGGCTACTGCTTTTGAGCTCCACTCCCATTCGCTCTGGGTGTCTGGAAAAGCTGGATATACTCCTGCAAAACTAGGACCGCATCCAGCTTTTCCAGGCACCCAGAGCGGAGTTCAAAAGTAACAGCCCAAAAGCCGAATGCTGAGCACAATGAAGTTACTACTGCAGATTCACTCATCTATAGTAAGAACCTTACATTGTTTGCAAGTTTTTGTTTGTTTGTTTGTTTTTTTTTCTTTTTTCTTACAGCGAATGTACCATCAGGTACATCGCTGTGTTTTTTTTTTTTTTTTACCATACTTAGTGCAGGGATGCCAGTGGTGCAGTCCTTTTTTTGCATTGCCTCCCAGTTCCCGCTGGTCTTTTCCTGAGCATCAACCCGTCCCCTCCAATGTCATGATGTCCCCGTCTCTCTGTGAAGTAGCTGTATTGATTCTCATGGAGCCGCGTCACATGGGGGGAGGGGTTTTCGTCACAATGGGGGTCGACCGGCTGGTGCTCGGCAAAAGACCAGCGTCAAGCGCGGGAACTGGGAGGCGATGCAAAAAAAGGACCGCGTCACCAGCATCTTTTCGCTGATGGTACATTCGCTTTAACAAGGCTGCCCGGAGTTCCCCTTTTTATTGCGAGCTTACAAGGAAAACCTCTCACCCTTTTACAGTATAGTTTTTTGAGCATTCTTTATTGCCCATAGTGGGTGTTTTCCCTGTGTGAAGATCCTGAGGTTATGCTGTATTAGAAGATTTTTATTCCAATAAATCTATCACCCCTAGCTATACAACTTACTAATACAGTGTTATCACTAAAATTACTGGATTTAGCGTGACTCCACCCTTGACAGGAAGTTGAAATTAGAACTGCACAATGTGTATTGTCTCCAGCTTCCTCACTGCTCCCTCTGATATCAGGAAGAAGCCTGGCTGGATATTATCTCTGAGCTACAGCCCCACCCCCTGAGTGATGTCACCGCCTCTGACCAGCCCCTCCAGTCTACATCACCATCTCCCTGTCATATATTTTGATACATATATATATATCTTTATTGGGACATTTAAGCTGAGAGAGGTGATAACAGCATGCTGCTTTGTGATAAATGATACAGAGCAGATCAGAAGCAAAATTAGGGGGGGCAAAGGGGGCGGTTGCTCCCGTGCCCACCAAGGCTGGGGTCCACCCGGGCTGGTTCCCCCCTGTACACTTAAGGGCTGTAGAGGCCGGATGTTAATTAGGCCGCTCTGTCACTTTAAGGCTGCCCAGAAGTAGCGGCCTCTGCACTTAGGGCAGACACTGCAGCTTCCTGTCTGTGTGTCTGCTCACTCTATACCTTGGCAGAAGAGACACAGACAGGGCCTCCTCCTCACTGCCCGGGCCCCTCCCGCGCACCCTCACTACCTCCTCCAGCTGCTTCCTGTTCTCTGATGTCGGGACAGAAAAAGAGGAGGGGCCCAGAGTCCGACTGTGAGGAGAAGACCAGAGAGCTGCACCAGAGATGGCCGCCTCAGAGGTTCCCTGCAATTACAGTAAGTGCTGTGTGTCCTGGGTGCATGGAATGTATATGTGTGTCCTGGGTGCATGGGATGTGATGTAAGAAGAGATAAGTAAAACTTGGTGTTTAAGGCTATGTTCACACTACATAAGTTCCGTAGTAATCTTGGCCGTTGTAACAATGGCTGTGATTTCTACGGCGCTTACGTAGTGCTGCCTTCTGAGGAATCCCGGCCGGAGTGTATACACATAGTATACGCTCCGGCCGTGATCCCTAGCAGCGCCGCAGAAAACTGACATGTCAGTTTAAAGGGGACAGTGGTACAGTACATTAGAGGAGGACAGTGGTACAGTACATTAGAGGAGGACAGTGGTACAGTACATTAGGGAGGACAGTGGTACAGTACATTAGGGAGGACAGTGGTACAGTACATTAGAGAGGACAATGGTACAGTACATTAGAGCAGTGATTTTCAACCAGTGTGCCGCGGCACACTAGTGTGCCGCGACACATGGTCAGGTGTGCCGCGGGGAAACATCCCCAAACTATGGTGCCCCTGTGTTTTGTTCCCCGGCAATGCGCAGCGATCAGTGGCGGATTATAATGTGGGCGGTTGCGTGGTGCGCTGCGGCGGGCCGTGATGCACGCATCCAATCAATGTGTGGGCTACGTGGAGAGAAGCACAGGAGAGAAGCAGGGGGGAGAGGTATGGTGGAGAGAAGCACAGGAGAGAAGTAGGGGGGAGAAGTATGGTGGAGAGAAGCACAGGAGAGAAGCAGGGGGGAGAGGCATGGTGGAGAGAAGCACAGGAGAGAAGCAGGGGGGAGAAGCAGGGGGGAGAAGTATGGTGGAGAGAAGCAGGGGGGAGAAGAAAACAGGCCCAGGTTTCACACTGAGTGAGTATAAATACATTTAGAATCTATATTATTAACTATATGTATAATATGTACTGTTTTAGTGTCATTTTGTGCCATTTTGGTTGGTGGTGTGCCCCGGGATTTTTTAAGTATAAAAAGTGTGCAGCGGCTCAAAAAAGGTTGAAAATCACTACATTAGAGGACAGTGGTACAGTACATTAGAGAGTACAATGGTACAGTACATTAGAGGAGGACAGTGGTACAGTACATTAGAGGGGACAGTGGTACAGTACATTGGAGTGCAAAAGTAATATAGTTTATTAGGTAGGCAGTGGCAAACTACATTGTGGGCACAGTATAATATGGGGACAGTGACACTAGTTAATATAGAAACAGTTCATAAGAGGCACAGATTATACAGGGGGGCGGTGGTACAGTTCATTAGGACAAAGGGGCACCAATTATTTAGCACAAAGGGGGGACTAACTGCAGATGGAGGCACAAAGTGGGGGCACAACTAGTGTTGAGGGCACAAAGGGGGGGGGGGGCTTACTACAGAGGGCAAAGAGAGGGAGCACAACTACAGATGGGGCACAAAGAGGGGGTCTTACTACAGATGAGGACACAATGATGGATCCTAACTACAGATACAGGCATAAAGAAGGGATCTAAGTATAGAAAGAAGCATAGAAAAGGAAAATGACTACAGATTGCTCTTCAAAGAAGTCTCTGTTACTGTTTAAGGGCACTATGATGGAGAGTTTGTATAAAGGTGGTTAAAGGGGCTGTAAAAGTAAGGTGCTGAGGATGTTTGTCTGGCAGATACTGCTGTGATGATTTGTGATTGGAAGAAGTCTTCACGATGGAAAAGAAAAGGAAACCTGACTGACTCTGATCAGAGAAGACGTCACCTGTGAGTCACTGGATGTGTCTGCACTGTACTTACACCTCTATTTGTTTGGGGTCTACTGAGGTTCCCTATGTGTAACATAATAGGTTGGGGGCCCACTCAGACTCACTCCCCCCCCCCCCCCAGGCTGAACCCCTAGCTAAGCCCCTGGAGCACATGGAATACATACAGCAGGTGCTGCAAACTGCAATAGTCTGCAGTGAAGTGAGATGTTCTACAATAGCTTTGGGCAGGGAATGGCAGGAGTGCTGTGGGAGGGAAGTAAGCTGGGTGGGAGAACTGAGCTTGAGCGCTAAAGGGAAGCAATGAATTCTGGGAATTGAAGTACTGGGCATCTAATCAATCAGGAATTGCAGAACTAAGACTCCAAAAGAGTCAATGGGAATTGTAGTTTTGCCACAGCTGGAGGGCCGAAGGTTGCCCATCCCTGCTCTAAAGCATGTTTTATTGTTTTTTCCCCTGATGTTGCCGTGCTCCTTTCAGGTGTATTCTGTAGAGAAGGATTTATGTAATTTGTTGTAGATTTTCAGATGCACAGTGCTATTGAATTTCTCGGCAATCCACAGAATTCATGTGAAACTTCCATGGAAATATTGTGCAATTCTGTTGCAATGGGGAAAATTTGTACTGCTTCCCTGTCTACGTATAGCAACGTAGGTACAGATAGTAATGCCTCCTAGTTTCTTTTTAATAAAGAAGGCACAGGCGCTACTGCTTCCTACTCTATAACATAGACTCAGATTTGAATTAATCGGACCTGTGCATGGAACTCACTGGAAGATGTGCGGAAGATTGTGCAGAATTGACAGGAGAGCAATGCTGGATTTACCATCAGTAATGTAGGTACAGATGGATAATTTATATGGCATTTTTCTGCAAAAGTCTGGTCTGCAGGCTGAGGCTAAATTCACAGCCCGGGATTTTCCAGCCGTCATTCCCATTGGCCATAAAAAAAGACGTCCATCATTTATTAAAGGGGTACTTCAGTGAATTTTCTTTCCTTTCATATCAACTGTTGTCAGAAAGTTATATAGATTTGTTTCACTTCTATTAAAAAATATCCAGTCTTTCCGTACTTATCAGCTGCTGTATGTCCTGCAGGTAGTGGTGTATTTTTTCCACTGCTCTTTGCTGCCACCTCTGTCCATGTCAGTAACTGTCCAGAGCAAATAGAAAGAATAGAAAATAGAAAACCTCCTATTTAAAGTGAATGTACCATCAGGTCCCTGTTTGACACCCCTGGTCTAGGCTATACAGGAAATATAAAATGGTGGGGCTCAGACAGATCAAAACCTCCACTCATTTGAGATGCCAACACTCTATATTACTGGCTCCTAGCCATCCTCCCTACATTATAATAACGTGGTCACATACAGTATTGTCACCCTCTATGATAGTGTTGATTCAAATAGTTTCCTATAATAATTTATGCACAGATGGCACTGCCTCCCTGTCTCTCCATAATAATAATACAGGTACAAATAGTACAGTTGCCCTTTGCTGCCTCCCTCTTTGCATAATTGTGTAGGCACAGATAGCACTATATATGTTTTTTACCCCCCTCCTCCATATCGTTATGTAGCCACAGATAGTACTGCCTCCCCCTCCATAAAATTATGTAGCCACAGATAGTACTGCCTCCCCCTCCATAAAATTATGTAGCCACAGATAGTACTGCCTCCTCCATATAATTATATAGACACAGATAGTACTGCCGCCCCTTCATATAGTTGTTAGTTATGTAGCCACAGATAGTACTGCCTCCCCCTTTATATAATTATGTAGCCACAGATAGTACTGCCTCCTCCATATAATTATGTAGCCACAGATAGTACTGCCTTCTCTCCATATAATTATGTAGCCACAGATAGTCCTGCCTTCTCTCCATATAATTATGTAGCCACAGATAGTACTGCCTCCCCCTCCATATAATTATGTAGCCACAGATAGTACTGCCTTCCCCTCCATATAATTATGTAGCCACAGATAGTACTGCCTTCCCCCCATATAATTATGTAGCCACAGATAGTACTGCCTCCCCCTCCATATAATTATGTAGCCACAGATAGTACTGCCTCCCTCTCCATATAATTCTGTAGCCACAGATAGTACTGCCTCCCCCTCCATATAATTATGTAGCCACAGATAGTACTGCCTCCCTCTCCATATAATTATGTAGCCACAGATAGTACTGCCTCCCCCTCTATATAATTATGTAGCCACAGATAGTACTGCCTCCCCCTCCATATAATTCTGTAGCCACAGATAGTACTGCCTTCCCCTCCATATAATTATGTAGCCACAGATAGTACTGCCTCCCCCTCCATATAATTATATAGCCACAGATAGTACTGCCTCCCTCTCCACATAATTATGTAGCCACAGATAGTACTGCCTCCCCCTCTATATAATTATGTAGCCACAGATAGTACTGCCTCCCCTCTGTATAATTATGTAGCCACAGATAGTGCTGCCTCCTCCTCCATATAATTATGTAGCCACAGATAGTACTGCCTCCCCTCCATATAATTATGTAGCCACAGATAGTACTGCCTCCCCTCCATATAATTATGTAGCCACAGATAGTACTGCTTTCATCTCCATATAATTATGTAGCCACAGATAGTACTGCCTCCCTGTCCATATAATTATGAAGACATAGATAGTGCTGCCTCTCCCTCCATATAATTATGTAGCCACAGATAGTACTGCTTTCATCTCCATATAATTATGTAGCCACAGATAGTGCTGCCTCCTCCTCCATATAATTATGTAGCCACAGATAGTCCTGCCTCCCTGTCCATATAATTCTGTAGCCACAGATAGTACTGCCTTCCCCTCCATATAATTATGTAGCCACAGATAGTACTGCCTCCCCCTCCATATAATTATGTAGCCACAGATAGTACTGCCTCCCCCTCCATATAATTATGTAGCCACAGATAGTACTGCCGCCCCTCCATATAATTATGTAGCCACAGATAGTACTGCCTCCCCCTCCATATAATTATGTAGACACAGATAGTACTGCCTCCCCTCCATATAATTATGTAGCCACAGATAGTACTGCCTCCCTGTCCATATAATTATGTAGAAATAGTACTGCCTCCATCTCCGCTTAGTTACAGTATGTAGACATATATATTAATGTTTCCCCTTCCATATAGTTATGTAGACACAGATAGTACTGCCTCCCCCTCTATATATTTTTACAGCCACAGATAGTACTACTGTACCTCCCCCTCCATATAGTCATGTAGCCACAAATAGTAGCTCCTTCTTCTCCACAAACATATATAGGTATGGATATTACTGCCTTGCCCTCCATATAGGTATGTAGCAACAGACAGTACTGTCTCCCACTTCATAAAATTATGTAGCCATACAGTAGATAGTACTGCCTCCTCCTCCATATAATTCTGCAGCCACAGATAGTACTGCCTCCCGCTCCATATATTTATGTCGGCATTGTTATTGTTGTTTCCCTTTCCCATATAATTATGTAGCCACATATAGTACTTCCTTCTTCTCCATAAACATATGTAGGCATAGATATTACTGCCTCCCTCTCCATATAGTTATGAAGGCACAGATATTACTGTTTCCTCTTCCATATACAGTGGTACCTTGGTTTAAGAGTAACTTGGATTGAAAGCGTTTTGCTAGAAGAGCTCACAGTTTTTCAAAATTCTGACTTGTTTTAAGAGCATTGCTTGGGTTTAAGAGCTCCCGGGACTAGGTGGGAGGGTGAGTGGGGGAGGGGCATGGTCTCCATAGCGGGGTCTACAGCCCTGTATCTGACCCAGGAAGTCTCCCTCGCTTTCCAAATGTGCATGTATGTTCCACATCTGCCCTGCTCATTCCTGTATGCTCCCTGCAGTCCCTGTCAGCCCTTGTGTTTCCCATCCTCTCCATTCCTGCTATAATGTGCCTGCACTCACACTCAGCTATACACACTGCTGCTATAATGTGCCTGCACTTACACTCAGCCATTCAAACTGCTGTATAGAAAAGTTTTTGGCACACCTCTGATTCTCACTTCCTGATTGGTCCATGCTGAACACACCCTTTCCCCATTGCTGTCATGTGACCACACAGACCTCTGACAGCAGCCCTGCTTCTCTATTCTAGCCTGTTGTACTACGCTACTGCATTATGTGGATCTGCAGTTCAATCCTGTATCTACAAACTGCTGCTGTTTTTTCATTCTTATGCACTTAGTATACATTATACCCCACATGCTGATTGCTATACTGTACAGTAATTTATAATATCACATATTCAGCTGTTTCTCATTGTTTGTTTCATTTGTTTTACATGTTATCCGGAACATAAAATTATTTTTGGGGTGTGGAACCAATTGTCTGCATTTCAGTGTTTTCTTATGGGAAAATTTGCTTTGGTTTAAGAGTGTATTTGGATTACAAGCGAGGTCCTGGAACGAATTATGCTCGTAATCCAAGGCACCACTGTAATTATGTAGCCACAAATACTTCAAACTTCCTCACTCTCTATGAAGTAATTTCGGTCCAGATAGTATGACCTCTTGTAAATGATATAAGAACATGTGTTTAAAACACATAATAAATTAGTCAGAAACAAGACGTGCCAAGTTTTGTTGCTAGGTCGATGCAGCATGTGTAAAATACCACCATATGGCATCTAAATGATACTACCATATACCGCACAAACAATAGAAAGAAGCCAGCCATATTTAGCGCCTCCATACATCCAGATAAAACCGCTGCACTATTCTTCTAGTTCAGCGGAACCACAGGAGGTCCAGTTTTTATGATTGCAATATAACTGCAACACAGCTGTCACTAGGAGCTGCAGTGTCACACTGTGGCCACTAGATGTCACTAACAGCAAAGCTAAATCCTCCCCTCTCATCTCCATAAACCTACATGATCTATTATAATAAGCCATTATCTTGTGGTGCAATTGTTTATCTCTCCTCACATTTCCCCCCCTTTAAATACACTTATTAAATTCTATATTCTCTCACATCTGCGTTTCAATTAATTTTATGTACGTGGTAAGAAAGCGGCTTTTAAGTCCACCTATTATAGATAAGACGGAGAAATCCTGCTGTCCTATAAAATATATTAGCTTCTGACCCGGTGCAACTAATAGAATGGCCATTTCCTAACTTCACTACAAAGTGGCCGCACACGACTTGGGATTCAATTCAGAAACATAACAGAGTTGAAATTAAATTGCGCTCCGGTCTGATATATGGAGTCGCCACAAAACCGCAGCCGATAACTTTTCTATTCCGTGACGGCCGCCCAGACAATGAATCTATTGTACATTTAATGAAGAATTAAACAGGAAGATTATACGAAGAAGCGTCATCCTGTAGGTCCCGGATCAGGTGACACCGCGCCAAATTATACACAACCTAATTAGTTTTACAAGACCTGTAAACTCAAAAGACTACTACCACCATTATTACTACTACTACTACTACTACAATCATCATTATTATTACTACTACCACCACCATTATTACTACTACTACTACTACTACTACTACTACTACTATCATTATTATTATTACTACTACCACCACCATTATTACTACTATTATTATTATTACTACTACCACCATTATTACTACTATTATTATTATTACTACTACCACCATTATTACTACTATTATTATTATTATTACTACCACCACCATTATTACTACTACTACTATCATTATTATTATTACTACTACCACCACCATTATTACTATTATTATTATTATTATTATTATTATTATTATTATTATTATTATTATTACCACCATTATTACTACTATTACTATTATTATTATTATTATTACTACTACCACCATTATTACTACTACTACTTTCATTATTATTACTACCACCACCATTATTACTACTACTACTACCACCATTATTACTACTATTACTATTATTATTATTACTACTACCACCATTATTACTACTACTATTATTATTACTATTATTATTATTATTATTATTATTACTACTACTACCACCACCATTATTACCACTACTACTATCATTATTATTATTACTACCACCATTATTACTACTACTACTATCATTATTATTGCTACTACTACTACCACCACCACCATTATTTCCACTACTACTATCATTATTATTATTACTACCACCATTATTATTATTATTATTATTATTATTATTACTACTACTACCACCATTATTACTACTACTACTATTATCATTAGTATCACCTTCATTATTACTAATACCACTATTATTAATACTACTACTACTACTATCATTAGTATTACTGCCATTATTACTACTGCCACCACTACTATCATTACTACTATTACTACTATTACCACTATTATTATTACTACCACCATTATTACTACTATTATAATTATTATTACTACTATCACTATTATTATTATTACTACTACTTCCACCATTATTACTACTATTATAATTATTATTACTACTATTACTATTATTATTATTATTATTACTTCCACCATTATTACCACTACTACTATCATTATTACTACTACTACTACCACCACTATTATTACTACTACTACAACCACCATTATTACCACTATTATTATTATTAGTATTAACTTTAGTATTATTACTAATACCACCATTATTATTACTATTACTACTACTACTATCATTAGTACTACCACCATCATTATTATTATTATTATTATTACTACTATTAGTAGTATTACCACCATTATTACTACTAATACCACCATTACTACTACTAGTAGTAGTACTCCTACTATTATTAGTATAACCAATATTATTATTATCAGTATTACTATCATTAGTATTACCGCCATTTTTATTAGTATTAACACTGTTATTATTAATATTAAAACACCACTGCTACCACCATTATTACTAATGTTATTATAACTAATACCACAATTATTATTACCACTATTAAAATTACTACTACTACCACCATCGTTATTATTACTAATACTACAACCATTATTACTACTAATACTGGTACAATAATTATTATTATTACTACTACTACTAATAAAACTGCTACCACTATTATTATTATTATTATTATTACCGTTATTATTAGTAGCACAACCATCATTATTACTATTACTACTGCTAATAAAAAAATGATGTATGAGTTGCTGTGGATATAATGCTATGGTTGGTAACATCATATCTCTCTGTACTCCCCTATGATCTATGACATGACTGGTGATTAGTCACGCTGGCACACATGTATAAGAAGGGTTATGGACCTGACATTATTGATTCCTTCTTTTGATATTGTAAATTATACTGAGCAGAATAATCCTGTATACTCTGCCCTATATCTACAACCTCTATATCTGCTCACCCTGGTCCAGTCAGCTGGTGAAATAATTGTACTATTAATGGTTTATAAAAAAAAGTTATGTCTTACGAAATTGTGTACGACGATTTAGAACAATCTCCAGGTAATTGGAAAACTAGATATGATGGATTAAATTGTCACTGCCAGGGTCATACAAATACTATCTATCTATCTATCTATCTATCTATCTATCTATCTATCTATCTATTATCTATCTATCTATCTATCTATCTATCTATCTATCTATCTATTATCTATCTCCTATCTATCTCCTATCTATCTATCTATCTATCTATCTATCTATCTATCTATCTATCTATCTATTATCTATCTCCTATCTATCTATCTATCTATCTATCTATCTATCTATCTATCTATCTATCTCCTATCTATCTCTCTATCTATCTATCTATCTATCTATCTATCTATCTATCTATCTATCTATTATCTATCTCCTATCTATCTATCTATCTATCTATCTATCTATCTATCTATCTCCTATCTATCTCTCTATCTATCTATCTATCTCCTATCTATCTATCTATCTATCTATCTATCTATCTATCTATCTATCTACCTATCTATCTATCTATCTCCTATCTATCTATCTATCTATCTATCTATCTATCTATCTATCTATCTATCTCCTATCTATCTATCTATCATGTATAATATATGTAGACTATCTTAGCAGTAGGGATTCCTCTTTTCCTCCTTTATGCCGGGATGTAAGGCAATCTCTAGCTCGGTGATATAAAGCGTTGCCTGTAATAATGGATACTACAGAGTATTCACATTGTACATGCTCTTCAAAGGAAACACAATGTTATTACAAGACATACAAATGCAGCCGCCATCGCCGAGATCCATGTAGTGTTATCTGTAAAGCACCTGGTGCCCTAATTCCTTCCTGGTGAAGACGCCGGGGACCTGCCGGCACAGTCAAGGAGATGCTAAGGTGCATTATTGAAGAACATCATTTAGGAGGCTTTGGTTATGGCCTTTATTTAGACTTTTTCACACACTCACATAAATATTCATATCGTGCCATCTGTTTTCTCACTTTTGTATTAATTATGAGTGGGAAGATGTCTACAACAACACTAACATCTACCCCGCCACCCAGCCCCTTCCTGGATGCTCCATGCCCTCAGCAGCCGGCTCATTGTTGGCTCCTGGTTACAGGGATACATGATGGACTGTTATAGACAGAGACCTCCATAGCCCAGTATGGTGGGAAAGGGCAAGGGGGGGAGAGGCCGTGGGCACAAACATTAAGCAAAATGTGGTATCATCTTCTGCTTTTTTAAGATGTCTGTGAGATCACAAGGCGGCCCCTCTTAGAGAAAGATGGCTGACTCCATTATTGTAGAGAACAACCCCAGTGGATCCCCCATCAACACCCATGGAGCCGGCCTGTAGTGGGATCTTCTGTATGCAGTTGTCTCCTATCGTGTCATATAGTGCCCAAAAATACCGTCATATGGGAATCACATAGCTGAGACAGGCATCTTATGGGGCTACAGTCAGAGCATATAGCGGGACATGTCTCAATGTATGCTACTGTATATCATATGGTGGTGTAACAGCAACCACACAATATACTATCTATCTCCTATTTATCTATCTATCTATCTATCTATCTATCTATCTATCTATCTATCTATCTATCTATCTATCTATCTCCAATCTATCTATAAATCTATCTATCTATCATCTATCTATCTATCTATCTCCTATCTATCTATCTATCTATCTATCTATCTATAAATCTATCTATCTATCATCTACCTATCTATCTATCTCCTATCTATCTATCTATCTATCTCCTATCTATCTATCTATCTATCTATCTATCTATCTATCTATCTATCTATCTATCTCCAATCTATCTATAAATCTATCTATCTATCATCTACCTATCTATCTATCTCCTATCTATCTATCTATCTATCTCCTATCTATCTATCTATCTATCTATCTATCTATCTATCTATCTATCTATCTATCTATCTATCTATCTATCCAGTGTTGGACTGGGGAACCTTGGGCCCACCAGGGAATATTTTATTCTAGGGGCCCACCCTACATACACCAGATATACCCAGGGCCAAACCTTTCACATTACTATAGCGACGTTGCACAGTGCTATGTATGTGACCGGCAATGCTCGCTCACTGTTAGTAACTGGTCAGACACTCTATGCCAGAGATGGGGAACCTTCGGCCTTTCAGCTGTTGCAAAACTACAATTCCCAAAATGCCTGGACAGCCAAAGGCGATGGTGGGTGATGGTGGGTGGGTGAGGGTTTTTTGCTCTCTTCGTCATGACAGCCTTGCATAGGGAGGTCTCGCAGGGCACGTCAAATGGGCCTGGATAAATGGGGACCCATCATAGGGATGGCTTCCCTTGGTTACAAGTTATATGGTGGTGGAAAATGTGGAGTTCAAATTATGTGTTTTTCCCTTTGGGATAGAGCCCTGGGAACGGTGTGGTGTATAGGCAGTAACGTTTTGACATATTGTCGGCTCCTGAGTCGGTGGGTGTGGCTAGGAGAAAGTGGTTCGGTTGGTACTGCCCTGATGGCGCCCTGCCAGACCTCCCTGGTTTTACGCAATTTACTGAAGTATTAATGCTATGATAATTTTTTGATAATATTGACATGTTATTTATTGTTATGTTTGAAGCACTTTAATAAAAATAGGCTGTTGTGGCCGTTCTATTCCAAACTCAAACTGGAGTCGGTGGAACTTTGTGAACAAAGGTAAAAGGGGTAGGTGGTGGGCGTTGGAGTGTTGGCCTTAAGGTGGGGAGGTAGACTGAAAGGTACTCAGCTATACCCAGAGTCAAGGTAATTTGTGCTGCTGTACATCTGTCTCTCATATATCTATCTCTCTCATATCTGTCTCCTATCTATCTACGAAGCAAAAATCCGTAGCACACCGGCGTCAGTGAAAAAGATGCAGTTTATTCCAAAAAAGTGCAAAGAACAAACAGGATGCGACTAGAGATGAGTGAATATTATTCGATCGAACAGCTATTTGATCGAATAGTATGCTATTCGAGGTACTCGACAGTGGTCGAATATTCGTGCTAAAAAGCAGTAAAAATTCGAGTCGCCCTCCCACATCCCCTGCCGCTTTTTTCCAACCAATAAACATGCAAGGCAGAGGGACACCACTAGAAGTAGGCGGGACTTTAAAAAAACCTCTAACTGTGAATGACTGGCTAAACCATGTGACCTCCTGAATAAAAGAATAGTGATTTGACATTGGTGTCACTTCCTGGTTGGAACTAGAAAGGGACAGACTGTAAAGCAGGGAGAGAAAGGTGAAGTTAGGTAGGAAGGGACCCACAAAAGCCCTTGTTAGAGCTGAAACTATATAAAAACAGACATTTACAGGCTGTTGTGAGACAGGCAGTGTATACACACACTGGATAAGCTGTTGTGAGACAGGCAGTGTATACACACACTGTATAAGTAGTTGTGAGACAGGCAGTGTGTCTACACTGTATAAGCAGTTGTGAGACAGGCAGTGTATATACACACACTGTATAAGCAGTTGTGACACAGGCAGTGTGTCTACACTGTATAAGCTGTTGTGAGCCAGGCAGTGTGTCTGCACTGTATAAACTGTTGTGAGACAGGCAGTGTGTCTACATTGTATAAGCTGTTGTGAGACAAGCAGTGTGTCTACACTGTATAGGCTGTTGTGAGACAGGCAGTGTGTAATACACACACTGTATAAGCTGTTGTGAGACAGGCAGTGTGTCTACATTGTATAAGCTGTTGTGAGACAGGCAGTGTGTCTACACTGTATAGGCTGTTCTGTGACAGGCAGTGTGTAATACACACACTGTAAAAGCTGTTGTGAGACAGGCAGTTTGTCTACACTGTATAAGCTGTTGTGAGACAGGCAGTGTATACACACACTGTAGAAGCATTTGTGAGACAGGTAGTGTGTATACACTGTATAAGCTGTTGTGAGACAGGCAGTTTGTATACACAGTGTGTATACCCACTGATAGTGTATACGGCTGTATACTGAAATTGTGGGATAATACCTTTTATCTTGCTACCTTAAATTTGCACAGTCTGTGTCCAGTGAAGGCGCTTACCAGCCCTTTATTTCTATTGTTGTAAAAACAATTTTATATCCGGTGCACAGCTGTATACTGTAATTGTGGGATAATACCTTTTATCTTGCTACAACTAATTTGCGCAGTCTGCGTCCAGGGAAGGCGTTGACCAGCCCTTTATTTCTATTATTATAAAAACAATTCTATATCCAGTATACAACTGTATACAGTGTGTGGGATAATATAGCTGTTATCTCGCTTCTAGAGATTTGCGCAGTGTGCGTCCAGTGAAGGCGCTGACAGCCCTTTATTTCTATTTTTGTAAAAACAATTTTATATTTAGTTTACAGCTGTATACAGTGTAAGGCTAAGTTCACACTACGTAAGTTTCCGGCCGTAGCGCGTTCCGTGAATAAGCGGCCGGAGATTTACGTAGTTTGCATACAATGAAAAGTATACAATGTACGGCTGCACAGTTCACACTACGTACGAACTTACGCCCGGATCGTACGCGGCGCCGTAAAAAATGAACTAGACCATTGTTTGCGGACGAAAATGCCGTAACTTACGACCGTAGCGTTACATGTGGTCCCGTACGTAGTGGTGATTTCTTCATTTTTGCAGCTTTTTGTGCCGATCCAAAAGGTTCTGTGGGGTGTCCGGGGCTAGGCGAAGCTTTCCAAGTAAAAGACCGCTGTCAGATCGCTACGTAGGGCGCTCGGGAAGCGTAAGTAGACTACGGGCGTAAGTTCGCGGTCTGTACGTAGCCGGCCGCAAGTAGCGTAAATCTCCGTCCGGAGTTTACCGCGTATATGTCGCGGCCGGACATATACGCAGTGTGAACATAGCCCAATTTAGGCTGGGTTTACACTACGTACACTCACCGGACACTTTATTAGGTACACCAAGCTAGTAACGGGTTGGACCCCCTTTTGCCTTCAGAACTGCCTCAATTCTTGGTGGCATAGATTCAACAAGGTGCTGGAAGCATTCCTCAGAGATTTTGGTCCATATTGACATAATGGCGTCACACAGTTGCCGCAGATTTGTCGGCTGCACATCCATGATGCGAATCTCCCGTTCCACCACATCCCAAAGATGCTCTTTTGGATTGAGATCTATGACTGTGGAGGCCATTTGAGTACAGTGAACTCATTGTCATGTTCAAGAAACCAGTCTGAGACGATTCTAGCTTTATGACATGGCGCATTATCCTGCTGAAAGTAGCCATCAGATGTTGGGTACATTGTGGTCATAAAGGGATGGACATGGTCAGCAACAATACTCAGGTAGGCTGTGGCGTTGCAACGATGCTCAATTGGTACCAAGGGGCCCAAAGAGTGCCAAGAAAATATTCCCCACACCATGACACCACCACCACTAGCCTGAACCGTTGATACAAGGCAGGATGGATCCATGCTTTCATCTTGTTGACGCCAAATTCTGACCCTACCATCCGAATGTCGCAGCAGAAATCGAGACTCATCAGACCAGGCAATGTTTTTTCAATCTTCTACTGTCCAATTTCGATGAGCTTGTGCAAATTGTAGCCTGTTTCCTGTTCTTAGCTGAAAGGAGTGGCACCCGGTGTGGTCTTCTGCTGCTGTAGCCCATCTGCCTCAAAGTTCGACGTACTGTGCGTTCAGAGATGCTCTTCTGCCTACCTTGGTTGTAACGGTTGGCTATTTGAGTCACTGTTGCCTTTCTATCAGCTCGAACCAGTCTGCCCATTCTCCTCTGACCTCTGGCATCAACAAGGCATTTCCGCCCACAGAACTGCCGCTCACTGGATGTTTTTTCTTTTTCGGACTATTTTCTGTAAATCCTAGAGATGGTTGTGCATGAAAATCCCATGAAGATCAGCAGTTTTTGAAATACTCAGACCAGCCCTTCTGGCACCAACAACCATGCCACGTTCAAAGGCACTCAAATCACCTTTCTTCCCCATACTGATGCTCGGTTTGAACTGCAGGAGATTGTCTTGACCATGTCTACATGCCTAAAAGCACTGAGTTGCCGCCATGTGATTGGCTGATTAGAAATTAAGTGGTGACATGCAGTTGGACAGGTGTACCTAATAAAGTGGCCGGTGAGTGTATATTTCAGTCAGTATTGTGGTCCTCATATTGCAACCAAAACCAGGAGTGGATTAAAAACACAGAAAGGATCTGTTCACACAATGTTGAAATTGAGTGGATGGCCGCCATATAACAGTAAATAACTGCCATTATTTCAATACAATGGCCGTTGTTTTAAAATAACAGCAAATATTTGCCATTAAATGGCGGCCATCCACTCAATTTCAACATTGTGTGAACAGAGCCTTTCTGTGTTTTTAATCCACTCCTGGTTTTGGTTGCAATATGAGGACCACAATACTGACTGAAATATACAAAGTGTAAACCCAGCTTAAGGGATAATATAGCTGTTATCTCGATTCTAGAGATTTGCGCAGTCTGCGACCAGGGAAAGCGCTTACCAGCCCTTAATTTCTATTGTTGTAAAAACAATTCTATATCCGGTATACGGCTGTATACAGTGTGTGGGATAATATAGCTGTTATCTCGACTCTAGAGATTTGCACAGTCTGTGCCCAGGGAAGGCGTTGACCAGCCCTTTATTTCTATTTGTAAAAACAATTCTATATCCAGTATACATGTACGGCTGTATACAGTGTGTGGGATAAAATAGCTGTTATCTCGCCTCTAGAGATTTGCGCAGTGTCCGTCCAATGAAGGCGCTGACCAGCCCTATATTTCTATTGCTGTAAGAACAATTCTATATCCAGCATACGGCTGTATACAGTGTGTGGGATAATATAGCTGTTATCTGGACTCTAGAGATTTGCGCAGTCTGCGTCCAGGGAAGGCGCTGACCAGCCCTTTATTTCTATTGTTGTACAAACAATTCTATATCCAGTTGTATACAGTGTGTGGGATAAATTAAAAACTATCTGATACAGCTAAATTGTATACTATTGAAAAAGGTTAAATGGCTACTACAATGCGTAGAGCAAAGCGAAGAGGACAGGGACGCGGAAATGCTGCTGGGGTTTCAAGCCGCAGTCAAGTGATTGGAGATACAGCGTGTGCTTCAGAGGGACGTCCAGTATCGCACGCATCCACCATCCCTGGCTTTATAGGACAGTTGGGCAGGGGGCAGGGTTCACAACTGTCGAGGCCCGATCAGCGTGACCAAGTGTTACGATGGATGGCAGAGAGTGCTTTCAGTCATTTATCCACTCACTCCAGTCTCGAGGCTAGCCAAGAGTCTGACACTCATGTCTCCAAACCTGCACAATTAGTCCATAGTCATCCCACCCTTGCCCACTCCGAGGAGCTCTTTTTGGGTCCTTTTCCCCAATTGGACAGTGTTGAAATACTTGATGAATCCTAGGAGTTACCTGAGCATTTTATCTGTAGCGATGCACAAAATCTGGACCAGCAACCTGAAGTTGTGAGGAGTGACGATGAGGAGACACAATTGGCGTTAAAGGGGTAGTGCACCCAAAAATTTTTTCTTTCAAATCAACTGCTGCCATGAAGTGCCAGAGATTTGTAATTTACTTCTATTAAAAAATCTCAAGCCTTCCAGTACTTATCAGCTGCTGTATGCCCAGCAGGAAGTGGTATTATTTCCAGTCTGGAGAGAAGGAGAGGTTTTCTAGTTGGATTTGCTCCTTCTCTGGACAGTTCCTGATATGGACAGAGGAGGCAACAGAAAACACTGTGTCAGACAGGAAAGAAAACACCACTTCCTGCTGGACACACAGCAGCTGATAAGTACTGGAAGGCTTGAGATTTTTTAATAGAAGTAAATTACAAATCTCTGGCACTTCATGGCAGCAGTTGATTTGAAAGAAAAATTTTTTGGTGCACTACCCCTTTAAGCCAAACAGTTGACATGCCCAGTGTGCAGGAGGAGCTGCAGAGTGAGGAGATAGAGGAGGAGGGGCTGGACGATGAAGCGATGGACCCGACTTGGCAAGGGGTGATGTCCAGTGGGGAAAGTAGTGGAAGTGTGCAAAGAGGCAGAGGGATGTCCAGAGGTATAGGACAGATAAGTCCGAGGAGGCAGGTCAGAGTCACCAGGGCCAAAGCTTTCCCCTGAAGCAGCCAGTAACGTCAAGCTCCCTCCTTGAGGTCACGCAGTTCTTTGGTGTGGAGGTTTTTTAATGTTTGCACGGATGACGAGCTGAAAGCGGTGTGCACGCTATGTCACTCCAAACTGAGTAGAGGCTCAGAGAAGAGCAACTTGACCACCTTGGCCATGCGGCGTCACCTGGAAGCAAAGCACTGGGCTCAGTGGGAAAGAGCAAACGCAGGACCCACTGCTGACTCTTCCCCTGTTCTCTCTGCTAGAGCTACAGTCCAGACCACCACCAGCCAGGACACCTCGCCATCTGCCTGTGCTTCGGCCACTTTGGTGCCTTCTTCACCTTCCCCTGCGTCTGCTCCTTCGCCTGCACCATCATGCGCCTCTTCAGTGCAATTGTCTATCAGTTAGGCATTTGATCGCAGGCGTAAGTATGCCTCTACTCACCCCTCTGTCCAAACCTTAAACTGCCACATCTCCAAATTGCTGGCCATGGAGATGTTGCCGTTCTTGTAGAGATTCAAGCCTTACGTGACCTCATGGCAGCTGCCACACCTTGGTATTCCGTCCCTAGCCACCACTACTTTTCCAGGTGTGCCGTCCCCGCCTTGCACCAGCAGGTGTCCCGTAACATCAGGCGGGCCCTGAGTTACGAGGTTAGCGCAAAGGTCCACTTAACCACCGACGCGTGGACAAGTGCTTGCGGCCAGGAACGCTATATATTACTCACGGCACACTGGGTGAATGTTGTGGAGGCGGGTACCGGGTCTCAAACAGGGACAGCCTCCCTCCTCCACCCGCCTAAGATTACAAACACTGGCTCTGACAACCCCTCCCTCTCCTCCTGCTCCTCCTCCTTAAAATTGTCCTCAGCGGTGAGCTGGAAACGCTGCAGCACTTGTGTGGGGAGATGTCAACAGGCCGTGTTCAAGCTTATCAGCGTGGGTGATAAGAAGCACAGCACCCCAGAGGTCAAGAATGCTATCTTGCAGCAGGCAGAAATTTGGCTGTCGCCGCTGCAGCTGGGAACAGGCATGTTTGTGTGTCATAATGGCTGTAATTTGGTGGCAGCTCTTGAGCTTGGAGAATTTCAACATGTTGCATGCCTGGCCCACCTTTTTAATTTGGTGGTGCAGCGCTTTTTAAAGACCTACCCTGACATGCTGGAGCTACTGGTTAAAGTGCGGCACCTGTGCGCCCACTTTCGGAAGTCCACTGTGGTGGCTGCTAGCCTTAAAAAGCTCCAAAAACACTTACATTTGCCAGAACACTGGATGTTGTGTGATGTCACCACTCGCTAGAATTCCACATATCATATCATATGTTGTCCAGGGTGTGTGAGCAGCAGAGAGCTCTCAAGGAATACCAGCTACAAAACCCACTGGTGCCTTCAACTCAGCCTATGTAAAGTTTTAAAGGTATTCGAGGAGTCCACCAAGAGGGTCAGCTGCGACAATGCCATAGTGAGCGCAACCATCTCACTCCTACGCGTCGTTAAAGAATCCCTCGGAACGCGTGGGATGTCGGTGCTGTGTGCCGTGATAGTCCTGCTACTGCAGTTATTGTTTACATCATGGTTTAGTTCATTTTTTGCATTATTTGCTTTGATTATGTGATGTTTATGCTTTAATCCCCCTTTTTTTCATTATTGTTTCAGTGGATAGTGCAATATTGGCAGGATCTGTATTGTGAGGGTTGTACCCCACCTTGCACATTACTCGTTGCTCTTTATAGTGTGGGTGCACTAGTGTTGTTACATCGTGGCCTTTTAGGCTTTTTAAGTGGTTTTAATATACTTGTTGTTGTTGGTTTTCTAATAAACTATTGTTTAATGTTCGATTATTTGAGTGTGCATTAGTCTGTATTAGTCTAGTCGCTTTTTCTTTAGTGTTATTGTTAAAGAATCCCTCATCGCCATCAGGGAGAATGCCTTGCACGCACTGGAGTCCCGGATAGGAGGAGATGTGAGAGAGCTAGACAGTCACACTACACTCCTGTCAGCTTCTCAGGGTCGATTCCTGGAGGAAGAAAAGAAGGAGGCTGTTGGCCACACTGTCGGCGAGGCTAGCGGTGCAGTTGTGTGCGTCCCATTGGTCCAGCGAGCATGGGGCGTAGAGGAGGCAGAGGAGGAAGAGGAGGAGGAAATATTGAGCGATACTTCTGGTAGGGGAAGCGATGTGATGCCAAGTCACAGTCTGGCACACATAGCTGAATTTATGTTGGGCTGCTTTGAGAGGGACAAACGTGTTGTCCACATAATGGGGAGCAAAAAATACTGTTTTTTTTTTCGCAATGCTAGACCCCTGGTATAAAGATAATGTCTCCTTGTTCATTCCAGTAGAGGAGAGGACCACCAGACTACTGAAGTACTAGAGGGAACTGCTTCAAAATATGATGGAGATATTCCCACTTTCCATTGCTGGCGGCAGAGAAGAGAGTTCCTCCCAAAGCCAGACAACATCCATCAGGTCTACGGCCGCCAGGGGAACACTCTCCAAAGTATGGGACACGTTCATGGCACCCCCTAGCCAAAGTACCATCACTGCAGGCCCTAGTACGAGCAGGAGGGACAAGTATCGGCGGATGTTGCGGGAGTACCTTGCCGACCACAACCCTGTCCTCCAAGGCCCCCTACACGTATTGGGTCTCCAAGTTGAACACGCGGCTGGAACTCTCACTATACGCCTTGGAGGTGCTGGCCTGCTCTGCCGCCAGCGTTCTGTCCGAAAGAGTCTTTAGCGCAGCTGGGGGCATCATCACAGATTAGCGCAGCCGCCTGTCAACTGACAGTGCTGACCAGCTGACGCTCATCAAAATGAACGCCCAGTGGATAGACCCAAACTTTGCTTCTCCACCAGTTGAAAGCCTCGAGAAGTGAAGTTGCATGTTTCAGCTCTAGGTCATTTCCTCCTCCTCCTCCACTGCCATAGAAATGGGCCATTTTAAAAAAAGTGCCATGTTCACAATTTTTTAAGGGCTCACCTCGTGGGCCTAATTTCATACGCCTCTATACAATTTTTTTGAAGGCTCACTTCATAGGCCTCTATACAATTTTTTTTGAGGGCTCACTTCATAGGCCTTTATACAATTTTTTTAAGGGTTCACCTCATGGGCCAAAGTTCTCAGGCCTCTATACAATTTTTTTGAGGGCTCACATCATGGGCCAAAGTTCATAGGCCTCTATACATTTTTTGAGGGCTCACCTCATGGGCCAAAGTTCATAGGCCTCTATACAATTTTTGGAGGGCTCAGCTCATGGGCCTTAAAGGGGTAGTGCAGCGGTAAAAAATTATTCACAGAATAACACACATTACAAAGTTATACAACTTTGTAATGGATGTTATGTTTGTGAACAGCCCCCTTCCCCGTGTCCCACCACCCCCACCCGTGTACCCGGAAGTGTAGTGCATTATACATACCTGATCCGTGTCGACACGCGTCCGCCATCTTGTGCCAAACATCATCTGCGGTCATCAGACGCTGAGCCGTGATTGGTCGAGCACAGTTATGCTCAGCCAATCGCGGCTGAGCAGCTGATGACGCGGCAGAAGGCTGCCGGCACTCGGGAAGATCGGAGGTGTTCGGGCCGGCGGGCCGAAGATGACGTTTGGCACAAGATGGCGGACGGGCGCGACAACGATACAGGTAATGTATAATGCACTACACTTCCGGGTACACGGGTAGGGGTGGTGGGACACGGGGAAGGGGACCGTTCACAGACAAAGTTACAATTATTCTGTGAATAATTTTTTACCGCCGCACTACCCCTTTAAGCTAATTTTTCAAGGGCTAACCTCATGGGCTTCAAGCTAATTTTTCAAGGGATAACCTCATGGGCCTCTAGCTAATTTTTCGAGGGCTAACCTCATGGGCCTCAAGCTAATTTTTTGAGGGTAACTTCATGGGCCTCAAGCTAATTTTTCGAGGGCTCACCTCATAGGCCTTGTGAGAAGATACTATTTGTCATTTTAGAGGACAGATACGTGTCACCGAGGTGCCTGGCCTTGGTGAAATGAACCGGCAGCTTTAGACTGTAGGTTATTGTCACTTTTATTAAATGTATCAGCTGTTTCCGCAACTGATCCGGGTCCGGCTTTACTGACGCAGTCAAAGTGACGGGTGGGACGACTGCTCCCACGTATTCCAGGCTTTTCCATTGCGTCAAAAAATAAAAGGACTGCTGTTTGGCTAAACAGCATGGGGAGAGAGACTCTATTGCCGTTTTAAGTAATCCCCACACCAACTTTGCTTTTTGTAAATGGCTGCATGATAAATTTTCTTTTGCTCAATATTTGGCTTTCTGTCCACGCTAATGTAGAGGAAATAAGTTGTCCGAGTATTTTTTCCATTATACAAAGCGGTTATATTGTGTTTGGAGTCTATAGTTGATAGTCTGTGATAGTGGCGTATTACTAAAAGTGGATATATATGTGCAATATATTCATGTGTGCAATTCACATCACTGGCTATTTCACTATTCGCTCATCTCTAGATGCGACGTTTCGATTCTCTCACTGAATCATTCTCATGCTTGAGAATGAGCGCCACCATAGGGTAATGTAAAGCATTACATGGTTCTCATTGAAATCAATGCTTGCTATTCAGGAACATGTTTTTGGCAGTTGAATGTTTTTTTTTTTTTTTTGTAGGTTGCAATTTCTATAAACTATTTTTACATAAATATAGTAGAATTTATTATTATTACTTCTTTTCTATGTTTATCTCCTTTGTAACCTATATCAAAGACCCTATTTAAAGTGTACCTTTCACTTTAAAAACTTTTGTCATGTCTTAGACACAAGGTTTGATTGCTTGTACGGCAGCAGACAGTCCCAGCAGGGAGGGAACATACTCATCAAGAGCTTCTTCCTGCTCTTTCTAGTGATCGTGGGGGTATGTACACCCAGACCCTGATCAATCAGAACTTTTGAAATATTTCTAGGGCCTAACAATGTTTTATAAAGTGACATATAAGTGTTAAAGCCATTTACTAGGAGTTTGTATTCAACCCTAAAATTGGTGTGGTCAATTGGGACGGCATTCTGGGCGCGTATGTGGACACACCGCCTTAGAGTGACTGATCCTTAGCTGGATTGGTCTGATTGCCGCCGGTTGACGAGCGCTGCTCTAGGTCAATGTTTTGATTTCTTGACTGGTGAAGCTCATGGCCTCTTGTTTCAGCCTGGGTAAATATGTCACCATGAAATATTAATGGAGTGACAGTGATCACTGTGCGCTCTACACGTGTATGGAGGTAAGAGACGTGTTCATCACAGTGTGTTTCCTAATCCTATCCCTTATGTGGTAATCCACTGTTATATCATTCCAATGTAAAATAAAAAAAATAAAAAAAAAAACAACTCACAAGTAGCCTGTACTAAACTTATTCAACCATACTGTATGAACAGCTCCTATGCAGACCTCCCCAGCTTGCCTGAGTATTTTCTGTGGAAAGGAAGTGAAGAGCCGGTGTGAGCAGTGGGGATCGGGAGCCATTGGAACACCAGCAATGGGGGATCAGGGCAGGTAGGTCTATGGGTGTTTTTGAAAGCATCCTAAGCCTGAAATATACCCCTTTAGGATCAGTATTGTATCTTTTTCCTGAGGGTTTCTTTCTGGCTTGCTATTAACCACTGTATAGATAGTCATGACTAAGGGATAGTCTAGCTATCCGTTCTTAACCTAAATTACCTTTTCCCCCTCCCCAATAAAGACGCCAAGACCTGTTGGAGAAAAAGGCCACAGCAGCCACATTTATTAACAAAATAACTTATTAATTTTAATATATATAACATACTTTTCAACATTTTTCTATAACAGTAACGATGGGAGGGGTTCTTGAAGGCATCCCATAATTGCTAACAAACCTTAGAAGCACCATAACCAGGTCTCCACTTTACCTATGGCCGTCTTCACCCGACCCAGAGGCACCCAATGAGAGACCACCAGACCTCCCCGGGGACCATGCCCAGGGGACCAAGCATAACTGGGTAACACCCCAGCCCCGAACACAGTTTACCATAACAGGTATATATGAGAAGGATGTATGCCTCCTCTCCAGTCCACAGAATGTTCATAATAGCCAAAGCCTTCAAAAAGCCCCTCCCACTTCGGCCACCGCGACACCATGAAAATGGCTTCCAAACCTGCAAAAGAAAACAAAACAACAGCACTCTCTGCACCAGGAAACCTGTCATACTAGGGCGGGCGGGACTCTTCTGCTCCCGGGCTGGACTAACTGACCATGTGCTGCCCAGCCCCCCTTATATAACCCTCACTGCCCAGCTCCACCTCCTCCCTTGTGCTTCCTACACACTTTACTCCCCAGAGCTACCTAACTCCTGCAAACTCCCCTTGTCATGCAGCTCCCTCCATTACCCCTGCGGGACATTACGGGGCTTCCTTTGTACCAAAGCCTAAATATATTTCATTAAAGCTTACCTGCCATAACAGCCCGCTGCCGGATCAACTGAGATTTCCTTTGTTAATCCAGAAGTTCATGGCTTGCGAACACGCCATGGCACTGTAAAGTGTGCATTACAGTCTCATAACGTATCCGTAGCCATGAAGATCTGAACTTCTGGATTAACAAAGGAAATCGCAGCTGATCCGGTCATGCCAGGTAAGCTTTTCTCATATGGGACTTGGAACTTCAAAAAAAGTATGAATTCCCTAGCAGCAAGTCTAGGACCAGCTCAGGCTTCAGGTCTGAAGGGGGGGGGGTTTATTGTAATTGTATCCTGTACCCTCTTCGTGTACCAGTTGGGACCTGCGCTTGGTGCAGGAATTGCGTAAAAATTTACACCTGCTCTGGAGCAGGTGAAAAATTTTGCCTGGTTTACACCTTTCTCCAGGCAAAAACCTTGATAAATGAGGCGTAGACGGACTAGACTTCATTACTTCATTACTAGTAATGTGATTCTTTATCATGTGATAAAAGGATTTCTATAAAAAAAAAGAAAAAGGGGGGGGGGGGGGGGGTTGGTGTACACCAGAAATAACACCAGTCTAAACCCGCCCAGGAGTCAACAGTTCTTGGGCAGCTAACATCTGGCTGCAGGGTTTTGGGGCCAAAAATGCCACAGTGTTAGTGGGCTACTCTACTTCTCAACCGGTGACATGTTGGGATGTTGCTAGTGATGCCACTTCTGTGGTGGTTGGTCGGTGTAGGTGTACGGCTCGGCCAGTGGTGGTATTGTCGAAACGCCAGTGCTAGTCAAGCACACAGGTGTGGTGTTATACCTGTCCCAGTAAAATAAATAAAACAGCTTTACTATACAGTCTCTAAACAATAAAAACGCTTTAGCAGTAGATAGCTTATCTTGATACAGACTTGAGTGCTTCACTGAATCTGTGCTGAGAGATACTTGCAAGTTTTAAATACAAGAGAGGTAGTTGTAGCGATGCTTGTATAGCTGAGAGTTTAGAGCGGAGCAGTGGAGAGGAGAGGCGTTTATCAAGGGAGTCCCAACCCAAAGTAGCAATGTGCTTTGCCGGAACTTTACAGAGAAGAATACTTAAGAGATACTTGAGTATGAGAAGTCAACTTGTGGCTGTGTTTAGACTGTTGTCTGACCACCTTCTGCCCAACAGTGTCGAGTTACCATCCTAATAGGGTGACACAAGCTCCAGTTGTGGTTACCTGGGTGAAGCTAAGTGTCCGAGCTTGTCCCTTGGCCACCTGCACTGTGAGATAGAATACGTAGACCTTCTGGTAGCTTTATCCTATCCAGGCTAGTTCCTCTGTAGCTTAGGATATTGCTGTGCACCTTGTATTCCCGACTTGTCCTCTTTATATTGTCTAGCACTGCATAATAGGAAAAGCTGATAGACTGAAGAAACTAAGTGTTTCTGGCTGCTTCATACACATGTGTGTCACTACCTCACCAACTAGACCACACACTGCACTGACTTCCTGTCCACACGGGGCTAACTAACTACTTCCCTAGGTGTGTGGAGAACAGGGATAGGTAGAAGAAGCGAGAGTATCTTTTATAGGACAGCACAGACCATGTGGTACAGTAAGAATGATAACCCTTTACTCACTTCAGCTGTGCAACATATAACAAGGCTTAAAAGCAACACTGACACCTGGTGGTGAAATTAGAGAATGCTACCAGGTGCCTAGGGCACTTAACTGTGGGACACTACATTAGGAGAATTATAACAGTCTATAACCTCTAAACTCAGCACAGGATCCTGATCCCTTCACAGGAACCTCATCTGCATTACCTCACACAGCACCCAATGCCATCGGTACTTCCTGTCTTCCCTCTATCCACCTCTTCCTGTTATTAAACTTTTACCTCAAAGGTTAGTCAGACATATATCCCAGTAGACTATATCTCACTATTAGCAGGCCAAGGAATCACTACAGCCCACCCCCAATCTTTCTTCAATAACTGCTATGAGATTGGTGCACCAGAACCTACTCACAGGGACCCCATTTCACCGCCTCTTCCACTGTCTACTTGGCCCAGTCCATCTGAGGACACTCACTATTGCTCTTCCAGTAAGGATCTATTCTTGCCTTGAAAGGCTCCCAAGTGACATTCCAGCTTTCATTAGTTTTGCCACTCCTGAAAATAAGGAAACCAGTGCCCCGCTGCCAGGATCCAGGCCCAAACCGCACACTCTACGGTCTTCCATTTAACACAAGGAGCTTTACCCTTTTATCACTTATCTAGGTCCCTCCATTACTCGGCCCCCTTACGGTCTATGCCCATATTGTAACCTTACTGAAGTTTTGACAACCCTAAGAGACCCTCCTCCCATCTGCAACTCACAGAATACATGTGGCACTGCTGGGCATCATGACCCACCATCTTGCAGTACCTGTATATACAACAGAACACAACATCATACATTAATATACATAGCAACGTTCACTAAGTATATAAAATGGAGGAAGTTGTAATTTCAACTAGAACTTTAAAGCAAATCTGTAAGCATCGCCCATCTCTGAGACCGTTGGTACCGGTGAATTTATGTCCGATTCCCGGGTCTAAATATCCCCTGGTGCCTTTCTATAAAAGCAACCTTTTAATTGCTCGGCGTGGAGTCAATGAGGCGAGGCCTGGAGGATTCTGTGCCCTAGGCTAGCAAGCAACGATGATCTTGGCCCCGCCTCGTTGACACCACGCTGCCAGATTAAAAGAATGTTTTTATAGAAAGGAAAGCATAAGGAGATATTTGAACCCCAGGGCTGGACATGGATTGACCACTAACGTAACAGTACCAATGGTCTGGAAAGGGGGGGAGGGGGGTTGTAAGGACTGCCAACAAATTTTCCTTAACTAGAGGAATCCATGAACTTGATGTATGTAACCCGATGATACGATTCAGTGTCATTAGTATAGACCCTGGACCTCATAGTAATCAATGCTTTTTTTTCCCTCTGTCTTTCCTTCCGATAATAGTTTGTGATTGGCTGTTGCAAACTTAAAGGGGTTGGCCATTCTATAGAAAAATAGGTCCGTTTACAGTATTAGTAAGTGTACTTACTGTATATACTGACAGCAGCTTCCTGTGTACCTCATAGAGCTAAAATTAGATTCCCCTCCTCCAGGCTGTACTGCCCTACTCTGTTTTTTTTCTGTCCATAAAATGGCCGACATGGAGGAGCATGTGACCATGCCCCGCCCCTTGTGTCCTCCATAGACATATACAGACTCAGTGGTGGACACAGGGGGCGGCGCATGGTCACATGCTCCTCCGTATCAGCCATTTTATGGACAGGAACACCACAGAGCAGGGCAGCCCAGCCTGAAGGAAGGGAGTCTGATTTTAGCTCTATGAGGTACACAGGGAGCTGCTGTCAGTATATACAGCGAGTACACGTACTAATACTGTACACTGAACTATTTTACTATAAAGTGGCCAAACACTTTAACTGAGCAAGAGACAGAAGTGTTGTTATAAAGACACAAGCACAGAATCACACGGACATGGGAAGATGGTGTCCAAGACTAATTGATTTAGGATGGGTTTAGTATAGACCTCCTGGAAGTTCCCCTTTAAGCAGGACATTAGATGTATCCACCGCTATGTATTTAGTAGTGAGCATGTCACCGCCATCTTCCATTTATGATAATATTATTTAGAAATCTGCAGCTGTTTGCAATGCTTGTGAGTAGTGTCAGTCCTTGGAGATTGCGAAATGGCAGGAACTGCCTCTAACTATTGTAATCTACAAGATTATCCCATTAATCATATTTGTCACTGGAAGTACCTTGGTTGGTAATAGAAGTGTTCTGTCTCCCTGGGTACAGCACAGGAAAAAAAGATTCTAATTGAAAACAAAGAAGTGACAAAATCAAAATGCTCTCAAGTACTTAGAGTTCCGACTTCTGTGCGGAATGAATAAAGAGCGGCACAAATGTGAGCGCTCGGCTGCACAGAGGAGCCGGCCGGAAAGAGGGGATTATTCTCTTATTAGGTTCTTGCTGCAAACTCCGTCGTTTTTCTTATAGGAGCTGATATGTAATAAAGGAGGATGCCATGATAATAACCGGAACAACGGATTTAAAATGGAAAACACACATTAGTTTTATTATATTTGTACTGTATATCTACTTGGGCTGAATTTTTAAAGGGGAACTTCGGCAAAAAAATAAAAAAAAATTTCAACTGGTACCAGAAAGTTATATAGATTTGTAAATTACTTCTATTTAAAAATCTCCAGTCTTCCAGTACTTATCAGCTGCTGTATGTCCTGCAGGAAGTGGTGTATTCTTTCCAGTCTGACACAGTGTTCTCTGCTGCCACCTCTGTCTATGTCAGGAACTGTCCAGAGCAGTAGCAAACCTCACCTACTCTGGACAGTTCCTGATATGGACAGAGATTTCACCCTATAATAATAATAATGCTTTTGTTTGTATAGCGCACACAGATTTCACAGCACTTTACATAGTTAGCCAATTATTAGCCAATTATTTAGCCAATAGTTAGCCAATTATTTCTCCCTGTCCTCAATAGGGCTCACAATCTAAATTCACCTATCTGTATGTTTTGGGAGGAAACCGTAGTACCCGGAGGAAACCCCCCGCAAACACGGAAAAAACGTCTGTGTTAACCACAGAGCCACCTTGCTACCCACACTATTGTCAAGTATTGTCAGCCTATAATCGTCCCGTGGACCAGAAGGCAACGATCAGCCAACGTCGTTCATTTCGGCTGATCGTTGCTGTCATATGTCTTTCAACCACATTGAAAGACAAACGACTGTGATAGCAGCCATCTTCAGCCATCGCTCTGTGGAATAGGAGCGGTGGCAGCAGACCGCCACCATCCTGTACGGGCTGCCCAGACGATATAGCGGTCACCCGGGCAGCCCCCCAGCAGGCCCCTCCTGCACTCACCCGCTTGCTGCCGCCATGGTCGGCCTGTGGAATACGGCCGTGGAGTCGGCCCGTGGAATACGGCCTTTAGCCGGGCTGAAGATGGTTTAGACTGAGTAGTGATGGACAGTTGCCTTCTCGCCTTATCTTCCTTCCCTGCCAGACTGTGCTCTGTGTGGTCTGGATGTCAGAGGGCTGGTCCAATCACACCCTGGACCGGGAATCTGACATCTCATAAGACATTGGACATTGCTTGCTATAGTGTCTTGTAGCTTGAACTGGCGTTTATATTGGATTGCTTGGTATTTTGACCTCTATGTCCTTCGGACCTCTGTATTTGCCTGTTTTTCTACAGTCTTGGGGGGCCTAGTGCTAGGGCTCACACTGTCTGTCCCTGTCTTCTATCCCTGTCTTCCCGAGTTCCCTTACATGTGTAATATCCTGTAAATTTCCATGGATTTTCAGTGTGGAATCTACCTGTATTCTATTGTTACACAAAACATAAAAAAAACAACTTTCTAATAAAAATCAGATTTGAACAATATATAGTTTTCTTAAGTTTCATTCCCTTTATCAAATCCAAACTAATCGATCTGTACACTAAAAGCGCTGTCATACATTAATGCAACATTGTATTAAATTTTTTTTCTTGGCGTTTTTGACCACATGGGGTCTAATTTAGTGAAGAGAAAAGTAAGTTTGCTTCTCATTGTTTTTTTTTTGGATAAAATTCATGACTTTTTGAGAATCGCCCAAATAAACCTTTTTATATTTTTAATTCCCGTTTCAACGCTAATGAATAGAAATTGACATATGCGCCTGTGTTTACCGGTGTGCTCAGATTCTTTTTTCAATCATTTAGATTTTATTTGTTTCGCTGTGCGTGGAAAAGCGTGACTCTTTTCTACAAACACATCTTATCCATCCATAAAAAATTCCTCTTATCAAATAACTTTGAATATAATCTCTTATCTTGTGTTTGAATTAAAGTGCAATTCCCTTTACAAGAAACATCTTCTATAAAAAATGCTACCCTTCCCCCCCAAAAAAAACCCCAAAAAACAAAAAACCAAACAAACAATAAAACAGCGAGGTATTTTTCTTTGCTGTTGCCATTTTGAATTTACAATGATGGATTACATGATGCAGATCATGGATGGGGAAGCCGCAGTCCTCTGGCTAAAGCTTTGGCTGCCAGGCATGATTGGAACTGTAGTTTTGCAACAGCTGGAGGACGGAAGGTCCTACATCCCTGATGAAGATTGACTATATCACCAACAATATATGGACGACCCTCCTTAGTAATGAGTTTGGGTGACATAAAATCAGGGCAAACAAACATTAATATGTTTGCACTGAATAATCAAATAAATAAATAAATAAATAAATGTGGTACTGTCATAGGACGTCACATCATCCGTCCACCAGGTGTGGTGCCAAGCATGTTGCCAGACTACTACTAAGGAGGGGCCAATAAAAGTGTTAAAGGGGTTATCCAGCGCTACAAAAACATGGTCACTTTCCCCCTACTGTTGTCTCCAGTTTGGGTGTGGTTTTGAAACTCAGTTCCATTGAAGTAAATGGAGCTTAATTGCAAACCGCACCTGAACTGGAGACAACAGTAGGGGGAAAAGTGGCCATGTTTTTGTAGCGCTGGATAACCCCTTTAAGTAAAAGGGTTTGGCATTTAAAAAGAGTGCGGACAAGCTGCATGGAGTGTCAGAGGGGAGTGCTGAGGGTGGACTTAACAGGTGATGCTAAGAGGAACAGTAACAATCTAAGGGTCCAATTACACTGCCCGATAATAAACAGTAAATGAGCACCGATCTGCTAGATTGGCTCTTGTTTACTGAGTTATTACATGGACCTATTATCCAGCAGGGCTCTAAGTCTAAGAGTACTAATCCCTCTTCTTTACAACCGAGCCATAAAGCGATGTGCAGCCATAAAGCGATGTGTACACGGGGCTGCTGTTATTACTACTGTTATGAGTGGTTGGGAGGAGACTATGTTCATGTCATACATTATGTAGTGGCCAAGAGGACCCTCAGAGATGTAGAGCATCATTTATACTATTTGGCTGGTGGACCCTATGAGTGAGGCAGAGGATGGACAGGCTGTGGTAGGGGTAGCTGCCAGTTGAACAGGCACAGAAGAACAGGTAATAGCCAGTAGTCACCAGTAGTATCTCATTTTAGTGGAACCTTGGCCACTTATCCAGGTCCCTGGTCACAGAAGTTTGTGGTGTCAGTGCTAAGAATAAAAATCGCTCTATAAAATTCAAGAAGAGCTCTACGTCATTCAAGATGGAAGACCCCCCCCCCCCCTCTCCATACAGTCACTGGTAAGTGCTATTATTGTGAATACTCTAGTAGTACCAAAGCGCAGGATGACTAGTTTAGAGAAACTCAAGCTACAAAGGGCCAGAACCCCATTCAACACCTTTAAAGCAAGTGTCCCATTTTAACTACTCAATTAAGATTTCCATATCACCTGAAATGGCACGCACACTGTAACAGTGCCTGCTGACCTCCCATCACCACCAGGTTCTTGATATCTCCTCTGGTTTGTATTGCAGATGCAGATGTCTGGTTTGGTGCACTGGGGGCGGACCAACCTCCCCAGTGCACCGATATCTCCTCAGTGATGCGCTGCCTTCAGAATCAAGTCTGTCCCTGGCCTGACATGTCTTTGAGGGGGGGGAGAGGTCGGCACACCAGAAGAAATCTCAGGAACCCGGTGGCGATAGGAGGGATAGACTGCACCGATATGTGTGCGACACTGCTGATCATGTGATATGGAGATCATAAGTGAGTAGTTTCATTTTAAGATGTATTTTCGTTTTATGATGGATGATATGGACAGCTCACCTTGGCCTCCCTCTCTGTACAGGTCACAGAGCATGCCCACAACACTCTCACTTAACAGACACCAAGGGGGAAATTTATCAAACTGGTGCAAAGTAGAATTATTTTAGTTGCCCCTAGCAACCAATCAGATTTCACTTTTCATTCCTTACAGATTCTTTGAAAAATGAAAGGTGGAATCTGATTGGTTGCTAGGGGCAACTAAGACAATTCTACTTTACACCAGTTTAAAAAATCTCCCCCCAAATCCCTTTTTGACTTGGTTTCTTATCTCCAAGTAACTGCTGCAAAGTCAATCACCACAAGTGAAGTTGTGTCGTATAATCACCAATCGGAAGTCTCGCGGTGTGGTTCGGGCTTCCAATCGTCTCCATGGCAATCCCACGGGCCTTGTGAAGGCCAGAGGAATGGCTGTGTAGGTTGCCTGTTGGTATAATGCTGACAGTAATAGTCAGTGTATTGTATTGCATCGGTGATCAGAACATCACTAGGAAATGTACACTAGTGTAAAAGTTAAAAAAAAATTTGCCATAAAACATTAAAAAAAGTCCCCCAACCCTCCCCCAATAATGCATTGTATTCTCCATATATAATAAACTGTTGTGTAAAACACTTAAAAAACACAAAACTATACGTTTGGTATCGCCACGTCCGTAACAACTAGAGATGAGCGAACCGGTTTCTAGTTAGAGTCTATCCGAACCCGAACATTCGGTGTTTGATTAGCTGGGGCTGCAGAACTTGGATAAAGCTCTAAGGTTGTCTGGAAAACATGGATACAGCCAATGAATATATCCATGTTTTCCACATAGCCTTAGGGCTTTTTCCAGCTTCAGCAGCCACCGCTAATCAAATGCCGAAAGTTCGGGTTCGGATGGACTCGACCATGCTCGAGGTTCGCTCATCTCTAGTAACAACCCATACTATAAAACTTAAAAAATAAAAAAATAAAACAGCGCCAAAATTCCTGTATTTTGTTATTCTCTTAAACTCTTAGATTGATGGCTATTTCGAAAAATAAAGATAGCTGAATTATGAATGCTGCTCCGAAGTATAAATTTTAACATTATAATTATTTACAAACATTTCATGCTGATCCTATCTATACCTATAAAGTTTAATATGGCAGCAATAAACTTTACTATTATATTGTGATACTTTTATTATTAGCTGCTTTTTTTTGCTCTGTATTATATTACCTTTTTTTTTTTTCTTTTTGCATTTGTTTCATCTTCTGCTTAATGAACAATAGTATTTTATGGTGATAAAGAACACACAAGAAGGAGGCTTAAGTTATCTTTGTATATTTAATTAAAACATTGCAAGGTTTGGGAAGTTAAAGCTCTCTCTATATCATAGCCTGGAAACGAATTCTAAAATGTTAATGAAAAATTCTGGCAATTTCTCATTACATTAGACCAGTCGAGCATAGTTTATACGCTAACGACATCAAATTATTTTCCTCCAGTGACAAATTTTAAACCAGGATTAAGCCGGGAACACCACTTCTACAAAGGAGCGCATTACAATACATTCATACAATTACGCCACCCTCCTTTCATTTACCAACATCCATCTTTTAAATGCTTTGACCTTTTCTTAGTGCAAGGTGATTTGCGGGAAAATATTTAAATATCAATCATTGTGCGTGGCGGTAACTAACGCAAGCTGTACGCTCACACGTCACAGGGTGCGGACAAGTTGGGCAATTTATGTTTTTGGAAACTTTTATTGTTTAAGGCAGGGGTGTCAAACTCGCGGTTCTTCAGCTGTTGCAAAACTACAATTCCCATCATGCCTGGACAGCCAAGGCTTTGGCTTTGGCTGTCCAGGCATGATGGGATTTGTAGAATTGTAGATGAACTGGTTACTGTAAACAACTTGAAGAGCAGGCGCAGGTGACAGAGGAAGAAGAGAGTAGAGTTTGAGGTAGTTCGAAGAGTGAGTATGGGGACCATCTTGGGGGCCTTATCCAAGTAGTACTGTTGTAGTAAAAGTTGAGTGAAGAAAAGAATACCCTTACTCACATTTAGATGTGCTATCTGACCGCCTTCTGCCCAACTAGTTCAGCAAGTGCCAAGCTGGGTAGTACGAGCCCCAGGCCTTTACAACTGGGTGTAGCAGAGCCGTGCGTTGTCAGTAGGATGCCTCAGCTTCAGCTATTTGTCCTATTGGGGGTCCATACCTAGCTGTGTTTACTGCCCTGAAAATATAGGAGAGGGATCTCAAGCGTGGATAAGGTTCTGAGGAAACGGCTACTGCATACTGGAGCAGGTCTCTCAATATAAGAATCTCTCTTCTGCTGTGTCTCTTTCTCATACACTGACTAGAGACTCAAGACCTCCCTCCAGGAATTGATCGCACTTTTATAGGGGCAACTAAGCTTCTCTGTGATTGGTGGGGCTGTGGAAGAGAGGAAAGAGAAGTGTAAGAGGTAGAAAAGTGAGGGAAAGCACCTGCACCTGTGGTTGGTTAAACAACAACATGTGACACACAACAGTTAACCCATGGTTTTCCTTCAGCTGTGCTTCCATAGAAAGACCTACACAAAAGACAGACAGTGGCACCTAGTGGGGAAATAAGAATTAGCACCTTCATCCCCTCTAGTGCAATACCTGACAGAGGCACTTTACACAGATGGTATAAAGACTTTGTGGACCACCCATACCGGGACACTACACACGCACATGCACTTATAACTACATTGTAATCCATGGTATCACTGTCCACAGAAGACTTATCTTCTATAGTCAAATAGTTATTTATAAATCATTCCATAAGTTCTGGCCCACGCATTAACCCTCTGGAAGTCTGGAGGGTCAGTCCATCCCCGAAGGGTTCCTTTTCTGTACATGCATTAAAAATTTACAGTGTTTGGCAGCAAAAGAGTTTCTATGGGTCTATATCAAAGACTTATAGCCACCCCTTGCATGTCAGTATAAAACCTTTGCGATGCTCTATATTCTCCTTTATGCATCCATAACAGTAGTGTACCTAAAGGTGGGGTGAAGACTAGAGATGATCGAAAAGGGCCGAGGTTAAGGTTCGTACGAACCCGAACCATTGGCATTTGACTCCCGCTGCCTTCCCGTTCTGTGGGGAAGGTGGAGACAGCCCAAATACCACCTAGAAAACAGAGATACAGCCTAGGTAATAGGCTGTATCCCTTTTTTTCAGTGAAGACTAATGTTGAGCGGACTTGCCGACCTATTTGGGATCACCAACATTCTTCAAACCCTGAACACTTTGCATTTGACACCCCGAAATTTGACATTTGGGGAAGTTGGATGCCACCCTAGGGAGTCTGGTATCCAACTTCTCCAGCCACTGGGAGTCAAATGCCGAGCATTCGGGTTCAGAGAAGGTTGCCGAACCCGAACAGTTTTGCAAGTCTACTCAACGCTAGTGCAGATTTTTCACTGCAACTGTGCCCTGTAGCCTAAAGAAGACACTAAGGTTCTTATGTCCTTTATGAGTAGACTTGTAGTAGATACACAAGAAATAGTAGAGATTAATGTTTGGTCTATACAGCGATTTTGGTCTGAATGGGGTCACGTTATGGCCGGGGCAACAATCTGAGAAGAATTTGTTCCCTGTGGGTTGTAATGCGACCCCATTCACTGTAGGGTGACATGGCTTTATTTGGTTACGTGCCCCTGTATACCGCCTAGCTCTAGCCCTAGCATTGACATTCTGGAAGTTACACCTCCCCGTGACTACGTCAATGCCACTGAACACAATAACTACACATCTTCCTTTTTTTTTTCTCCCCAAGAAATACCAAGAGAATGGGTTTTCCGGCTAAGAGATCCTATATGAATATTCATCCACGCATCCAAATTCATTGCTCCCATTTAGCATGACGTCTTCTTATTGGATAATTGAATTTTTTTTCCCCTTAATAATATAGATTTGAACAATTAATTACACTAGTGCATTTATTACATCTGTGCATTACTTCAGTAATTTGTATGTTTTAATGACTGCCCATAAAACCGTTCTGCCTGGGATCCGGAATCATATAATAGCTCTTTGCCGTTCTCTTTGGTGCACGCTGACCTATATAACAGAGCACGGCAGCTTTTCTCTTTTTGAAATAACTGGCCGCTAGAGAAATTTAGGACTGAGCGAGCAGAAGTCGCGTTGGCGCTCGTCCAATAAGCCACTGATGTGTAACTAATACTGTATTATTAACACTAGGAGAAATTTTCAACTTTTGGTATCTTGGTGAAGCATAGACAATAAAAATTGCCTGGTGACTTCTCTGTAACCTTTCTAACATATATTTTACTCCCCAAGACCACTCTCCCTCTACATTAAATTCACAGATAATAAAACCGACAGATTACAAGCGTGTCACTCATTACAACACAACGTTCCAAGATTTTTTCTTCTCTTAAAGGTTCTCATTTCCCTCTCGAAAATGAAAGCTATATTTATTCTACATGCTACCGCAGAAATCCAGCATAGCAATCTAGTGTAAATGCTGGTATAAAGGCAAGTCCTGGGATATACTTCCCACAAGATAATACTACTATAAATGCTGCTTTTATGTATAAGAATATAATACTGCTTCTATACACAAGAATATAACTACTATAATACTGCCTCTTATATACAAGAATATAACTACTATAATACTGCCTCTTATATACAAGAATATAACTACTATAATACTGCCCCTATATACAAGAATATATCTACTATAATACTGCTCCTATATACAAGAATATAACTACTATAATACTGCTTCTTATATACAAGAATATAACTACTATAATACTGCTCCTATATACAAGAATATAACTACTATAATACTGCTCCTATATACAAGAATATAACTACTATAATACTACCCCCTATATACAAGAATATATTTACTATAATACTGCTCCTATGTACGAGAATATAACTACTATAATACTGCTCCTATATACAGGAATATAACTACTATAATACTGCTCCTATATACGAGAATATAACTACTACAATGCTGCTCCTATATACAAGAATATAACTACTATAATACTGCTCCTATATACAAGAATATAACTACTATAATACTGCACCTATGTACTAGAACATAAATGTGTGGCATGATGAGAAGTAAGTGTTCTTTAAGGCATGCCACCAAGGGAGCTTAACACGTGAAGGTACAGAGCAGGAAGCATATAAAAGTGCTGGGATGTAAATGAATCGATTGGATGATACAACCCAGTTTCTATAACTGAGTATTGCAGTATTATACATGTTGTCCATCTCACAGGGCACATTATTATCTATGACGTTAATCTCTCTTTCTGCCTGTGTAATAATAACAGACTGCACATAGACCCAAGCAAACAGCAACCATAATAAGAGTAGTTGCCAGGAATAAAGACGCAGACAGCGATATAACTTATATGCTGGGTTGTACATGCAAGAGGAAGGGTCGGCACCAACCCTGACACAGTGCACGGCTCCGGGGTGCTTGCCACAATAGCAATCTGCAGTTTCAATGTAAACAAGAATGCAATGAAGAGGTAGCACTCACCATCCAATAAAATCTTGTAGCTTTATTACATCAAAAAGCGATGGACAAACAACGACATATTTAAGGCAGACGCCAAGCACGTAAGTGGTGACAGATTTTATTGGATGGTGAGTGCTACCTCTTCATAGCATCCTTGTTTACATTGTATATGCTGGGTGGTGATCGGCCACAGCTTTTATTATTATTTCTTTAACCAAACCAATAACCGGGTACTTAGTGCCAATCTCTCACACCGAGGGGTGTAAGCAGTATGACGGACCACAGACTCATGCCGCGCAAGTCCGCCTTATTAACCCAACACGCCTGCTTAGCAGGTAATTTCCACCAGCTGTGACTTAAGTAGTATAATAGCAAAAAAAAAGCACAAAAAAAAATATAGAATATATAGAATAATTCAGACAACAGGGAGTCGAGGCAGTGAGGTACAACAGTGACTTTTACTTGCATAAAAAGTATATAACGTGAACAGTTTCCTTTTACTGGCAGAGATGGGTCACTGTTTTTACAATGAAGATTGTTGGTGTATATGCATACCTCCCAACCGTCCCGGATCCGGCGGGACAGTCCCGATTTGGGGGTGATGTCCCGTTGTCCCGGGACAGCCCCCCTGTATCCCGCAGGTATCACTGAAGCCATCTGACAGTGTGAGTGGCTCCTGCGGCTGCTGACAGTGTCAGGTGGCTTCATGGACGCTATTTGCACATGCAGAGAGCTTCTGGAGCAGCCAGCCGGACACACAGCTCAACTGCTGCCCCGGAAGCTCTTTGCTCTAGCCCCGCGGTACCTGCACTCTGTCTCTTCTCTCCTCTTATCTCCCACACGCTGCTGCTGATGATGATGATGACATCACAGGTCAGGGACAGCAGGAGAGAAGATGAAAGCTGGAGCTGTGAGCTGCGGGGGCAGGGAGCTGAGCTGTGTGTGAGGCTGCCTCTCTCCTGCTTTGTTCTGACCTGTGACCTCAGCAGCAGCTTGGAGAAGACAGACAGCTCTGTTACTGCTCCCTGACTAGGTGAGTACATGTTTTTATTATTTTCTGTCAGGAATGGGTCTGCCTAGAGGAGAAGGAATGGGGGCTACTACACTGGGATCTATGATGGGGGGGGGGGGGGGGTTGGATACTACACTGGGACCTATGATGAGGGGGGATTACTGCAATGGGATTAACTAGGGAGAAGGATTACTACAGTGTGTGGGGGAGTGGGGGCTACTACAGTTTGTCCTATGAGAAGATGGGGGTTACTACAGTGGGATTAACTAGGGGGGGGGATACTACAATGGGATATGAAGGCACAGAGGGGTCTGTACCATATGGGGGCACAGAGAGTTACTTTGTAGCAGATGAGGATGATACTGGACAGAAAAGCCTAAAATGTTTATCTCACAGATGGCCGGAGAGGTTTTCAGATGGCCGTGCATGATGGTGAAGAAACACAAAAGTGATCAACAAGAGAAGGCGTCCCCTGTGAGTCACTGAATAACTGCAATATAATCATTTATAAGGTCTGCAGAGCCTGTGTACAGTCTCATCTACCGCTATATGGTCACTGCTGAGGGAGAGTACTGCTCTTTGTATAGTGGATGTTATGTAGTAATAGTATGGGGGGGGGGGTATAAGTCACTATGCGGTGAAGATCTGGTGGTAATATTTGTTTCCTATATAATGGTAATAGTTGATGCGTTATGGGGGCGTGGCTATAGGGGCTTGGCACATTTCCGTGACTGTCCCTCTTTCCTCCAAGCAAAAGTTGGGAGGTATGTATATGGAGTCGCCCTTTTGTATGCTGGCAGTGAACCACTATCCAGAGGGATGAGAGCCCTTTAGAGGTATCTGGGCCGGGCTGTAAGACACAACATTTCGGATCCCAGAAATGACAAAAGGCACTTCGAGAAATTATCCCTCAGTATAAAACGGTACCTAGTAAAGTGAAGTGGATCAGGCTCCCTCTCTGGCCAATAATAAGAATAAGTAACTCCCATCTGTCACACTGACACAGTCCTTAACATGGGGAACTGTTAAGAAAAAAATAGATAAACAGATCGATCAATAAATAGATAGAGACTGATAGAGAGAGGATAGATAAAAACAAAAAATGATAGATCTATAAAACTATAGATCATGGTGCAACATTTCAGCCCCCAAACAATAAAGGTGGATAATTAAAAGCGCTATAGCTCTTAGAAAGTGAGGGGAAAAAATTAAAATTGGCCTTGTCCTTAAAGGGGAATTCCAGGCAAAATAATTTTAAGACATGTTATTGCCAAATAAAAAAAAGTTGTGAAAATTACTAATAGACACTTATTATGGGAAACGCACCTATAGTGCATTTTCCCTGCACTTACTACAGCATGGCGTGTTCAGGTCTCTGTACAGTCGGTGACATCACGTCACAACAACTGCTGACTCCAGCTGCTCCAGTCTGTCCCACTGCTGCAGCAGGTGTAGGCAGTTTATGTGAACACGCCATGTTGTAGTAAGTGCAGGGAAAATGCACTATAGGTGCATTTCCCATAATAAGTGTCTATTAGTAATTTTCATAACTTTTGTTGGGCAATAACATTTCTTGAAATTATTTTGCCCGGACTTCCCCTTTAAGAGGTACTGACAGCCCCTGGATTTTAAAGGGACACTCCAGAGGGAAAAAAAAGTCAACTGGTGTGAGAAAGTTATACTGAGTTGTAAATTATTCCTATTTTTAAAAAACTTAAGTGTTACAGTATTTATCAGCCGCTGTATGTTCTGCAGGAAGTGGTGTTTTCTTTCCAGTCTGACACAGTGCTGTCTGCTGCCACCTCTGTCCATGTCAGGAACCGTCAAGAGCAGACAAGGTTTATATATATATATATATATATATATATATATATACTTCACTAGGGGTCGAAACATTTGTAAGCTTGGCTACCAATAAAGATTAAAGCTATTTGGATGGCATTGGACTTTGGGTCACTGATCATGGGCTCTCCAGCAGGCATCCTCCCACCACTGCTAAATCAAGGCCCTTTGGTGCTTATGGGGACTTCATCCATATGTAAAGGTCCATGGTGTAAAGTGAAACTGTCTCGGTCGCCCCTAGCAACTAATCAGATTCCACTTTTCATTCCTCACAGACTGGAAAATGAAAGGTGGAATCTGATTGGTTGCTAGGGGCGACCGAGACAGTTTCACTTTACATCATGTTTGATAAAATTTTCCCCTAGTTGAGTTTAAATATTTTTTTACCTCTGGAGTACCACTTTAACAGGAAGTGCAATGCTTAATTTTTCCTGTGGTGGCGCTCAACTTCCTGCATCCAATCTTAAGCTGATCATTTGGGTTCTAGCGGTGGGACATCTTGCGATCAGTTTATCATCATCAGTGAACCCTTCTAACAAAAAAAGTTGATGACCCCTTTAAGATTTCACAAATTGGGGTCTATAAAATAATACATAATTAATAGGGATAAGTTTGTAGTGTAATGACTGTGCTCTTTCCCTGCCACGCTGAAGGAGTCCGAATGTTTGGCCGAGGAAAGCTGTCTTGGCGCTGACTACACAGCTCGCTTACAATGATATCAGCAACTTATTTTACGAGAGCACAATGTTACTTTGCATATACACAAGAGGCTGGCAGAAGGCTCTGATTTTATCCCGTGTATCCTTTACACAACATCTGCCCGAGCGCACAAGGATCCAGTGGAATTTCTTTACAAGGTGTAAGACTACGAGGAGGCGACCGCACTTGGCAAGAGGCTGAGGAAGAATAAAGTTATCAGTGCAGACCTTTGAAGGAAACAATCTGGGGCTTGCTCGTCACTTACACAGGATGACACATCATAGGACGCCCATAAAACCCCATGCTTTCATCTGCCGCCGCTCCTGCCTAACATGCAACACGCACACACGGGGCTCCGCCGCCGCCATGTGTGCAGGAGATGACTTACACAGAATTTGTTTATTTATTTTTTACAGGATGAGAATTTTATAGACTTTAAACCGATTTCGTTTATAGAACATTTTACATTTATATAGAACACAGGTTTTTATATAGTGCAGCAAACTGACTGCACAGAGGGCGGCAACTAGTGTAGTGATCATAGAGGACAGGCTGGATGTACTATAACATCGACTATAACATTGAAGAGAAATGTGTATATATATATATATATATATATATATATATATATACACATATATGTAACAGGTAAATAGATTATTGCACAGCAAGGTCTATAGGGGACAGGAGAACTAGTATGTCCTAGTACATGGGTAGTTATATAATAGTTAAATTCTTGTATATAGGAGGCAGTATTATAGTAGTTATACTGTATTCTTGTATATAGGAAGCAGCATTATGGTAGTAATATACGGACATGAAGAGAGAAAGGAGCTGTTGCACATCACACCTGGCTGACACTAATGCCTCTCGGCTACATTTACAAACAAACGCCAGGATGTTGGTATATAATTTGATCAAACCATATTGCCTCATGTACCACCTGCAGATCCCCTGGCTCATATGTGAGTCCCTACACTATTTGTGTCGGTCAGCGACCACTAACCCCGCCAAGCGAGTGCAAGCATTGAAGGGAGGCCATGGAATGGCCCTGCAACCCCACTGTCACTGGACCAAGCCCCAAGGGCCCCCCCAAAACCTAGCAGGCACCGCCGGCAGAGTAAGTGGCCGCTAAGCAACACAACTGTGAACAAGGTCTTACTGCTCACTACTGCACCAGAGGTAGAATGGGAGAAATATGAGGTACTTACCATGTGTGCACAGGTGCCTCCTGTTAATTTGGGTCACATGGGTCTTACCAGGAGGAGTACTAGCCACTCAGAAAAGGGAGAAAAGTAAAATACAGACATGGAGAGAGAAAGGAGCTGCTGTGGTACATGAGGCAATATGGTTTGATCAAATTATATACCAACATCCTGGCGTTGGTTTTTAAATGTAGCTAAGAGGCTTTGGTGTCAGCCATCGGTGTTAGGTGCAGCAGCTCCTTCTCTCCATGTCCATATTTTACTTTTCTCCCTTTTCTGAGTGCTAGCACTCCTCCGGGTAAGACGCATGTGACCCCAATTCGCAGAAAGCACCTGTGCACACATGGTAAGTACCTCCTATTTCTACCATTCTACCTCCGGTGCAGTGGTGAGTAGTAATACCTTGTTTACACTTGGATTGCTTGGCGGCCACCTTCTCTGCCGGCGGCGCCTGCTAGGTTTGGGGAGGCCCTTGGGGATTGGTCCTGTGACAGTTGGGTTGCAGGGCCATTCCGTGGCCTTCCTTTCCTGCTTGTGCTCGCTTTGCGGGGTTATCGGTCGCTGACTGACACAGTGTGGAGTTAGTGTAGTGACTCATGTGAGCCAGGGGATCTGCACATGGTACATGGGGCAATATGGTTTGATCAAATTATATACCAACATCCTGGCGTTGGTTTTTAAATGTAGCCGAGAGGCATTAGTGTCAGCCATAGGTGTGAGGTGTAGCAGCTCCTTTCTCTCTCCATGTCCGTATATTACTACTATAATACTGCTCCTATATACAAGAATACAGTATAACTACTATAATACTGCAACTATATACAAGAATATAACTACTATAATACTGCTCCCTATATACAAGAATGTAACTACTATAATACTGCCCCCTATATACAAGAATGTAACTTCTTTAATACTGCCTTCTATATACAAGAATTTAACTATTATAAAACTACCCATGTACTAGGACATACTAGTTCTCCTGCACCTTGTTCACACTTGTGTTGCTTGGTGATCGCTTTCTCTGCCGGCGGCGCCTGCTGGATTTGGGGGGGCCCTTGGGGTTTGGTCCTGTGACAGTGGGGCTGCAGGGCCATTCCATGGCCTCCCTTCCCTGCTTGCAATCGCTTTGCGGAGTTGGTGGTCCTGGTCAATAAAAGGGTGGTCCCCAAAACAGCTGTCCCAGGACGCGTCTGCACTCCCTCCCTAGCTCTTCGTGTATGAAATAAAGACTCCAGCCTGAAGTATACTAATGACTACTGAATTATTATCTCTATTTACATTATAGTAGTTATATTCGCCTCTAAGTTACTCATAATTCATTGTAAGTGTGGTGTGTCCCCGCGGTGCTATGGCGGAGGGACAGCCGGTCACTTGCCAGGTGGTAGAGTGTGACGCCACTCCTGTGGTGGTTGGCCGAGATGTAGCCGGACCCTAGGATGTTGTGTCATGACGCCAGTGCCGGTTGGGCACACCGGTATGGTGGCACAACTGGTTTTATTTTAAAGGGCCGGATACACCTTGTTCCCTTGTGGTTAGTGACCTGCCGGACTGTTGCAGGGTCTCTTGGGTTGTAGTCACGGTGGTCTGGAGTGGAGTATTGACCCACCCGGACTATTGGTACTACCACCCACAGAAACAGGAAATGTCCCAGGAAGTGTGTGTATACTGTGTTGGTGCGGGACGAAGAATCACAGAGTCTCTTTACCATAAATAATATCTTGTTTACTCTGAAAGTTCTTGTGTGCAGCAGAATATACAACTGTGCCTTGACAGGATGCTTTACACTTGATAATACAGAATCCAGATCTGTGATGAGAGCGAAGAGAGCAGTACAGTCGTGCTGACTGGGTTGGATGCTGAGAGGTGTATAGAAGGATAAGAGGAGCAGAGAGGAGGATGTTGTGAGAGTCCGAACCCAAGTAGTACTAAGCTCTGCCGGGATGTTGGAGCATGAGGTAGAGATCTAAGAATACTTGAGAGAGAATACTTGTGCCCGTGCATCGACCTTGGTCAGAATGAACCACCTGTTGCCCTACCAGTGGCGGGGGACCCGTCCTAGAGGGTGACACAATCCCCAGACCCTGTTACCTGGGATGAGCGGAAAACTAAGGGTTTCCTGCTGACAACCCCGCTGCGAGATAGAATTTATAGGCTTCTAGCAACTTTGCTCTATCCGGATCAGTTTCTAGCTTTCTGCCTTTGTGGATACTGTCCTGAACTGTGACTCTCTTAGTCCTCGGCGTGGGTTGAGATAATCTCTGACTTGTCCTCTCCTTTAAGGGTTTTAACACTGCATAGGGCTGAGTAAGGTAACTCGAAGAGAAACTGTTAGGTGCGTCTTGTCTTGCTTCCTCACCATACAGGAACCTGAGTACTGCTGGGGATCTGGCAGAGGGCCATCGCCCAAAGGAAGCACTGTAGGGAGCGTTCTAGCTTGCGTCCTTCTCCTACAGCGTCCAATACAAAAAGACTCCACACTTCCTCTACCCACGTGATTTCCTATCTACAGCTCCCTGTAAGGTATGCTGTGAATGGGTGAAGAGTGCATAAAGAAGAAGTAAAGAAAGGGATGATAGGACAGAAGAAGAAGATACTCCCATAGGTTCACAGATCCATGTGACACATACCAATAACCCTTTCCATACTTCAATTGTGCAGCAACTGAGTACATATACCTACACTAGCGACATCTAGTGACGAAACTTTATCACTACTACATCACCACTTACAATAAGTACAGGCTTTTGCGAAGGGTGTACTTGGATGGATAGAGCAGAATTAATCTGTTAACATTCTCTATATAAAAGTGTTTTAGACAATCGACAAGTACATAAATGTGTCAGGGAATGTACAACAACAATTTGCCCCCTCTGTTGTATTCTTTGTTGCATTCCATGACACCTGAAAAATGATATTATTATTGTTTAATTGTAATGGATCATTTTAACATTTATCTTTGGTTATATTATAGAATTTAATCATATTGTGTGTGTATTTTATGATATATTTTTTTCTTTTTCTTTTTGCTTTTTTGGGGGGGATTTATAACATGTGACAAATTACCTGTACCCTTGAAACCTCATGCCTCTCTATACTGGCACTGTCCAGAGGGGCTCTTCATCAGGGCACCGACTTGTCATCTGTATTATGAATAATGTCATCTTTTGGTGTAATTTTTCTCCATTAATAAGTCTCTCAGTGACTGCTCCATCCCATGTCATGTGGTGAATGCAACATGTTCAGCAGTCTGTGGGTTTCGCGTGTACCCTCGGTTGTGTACAGGCACTTATCATTTTTCAATCAGCTTCTGTATTACACACGAAGAGTTGCGAGAAAATCAGGGCTCTCAAGATGTAAACTCCATTTATCCTGGATACGAGGCCCATAATTAACCCCACAGTAAAGTCAGCAGTGCATTAAAATAGAGGAAAATCCCTCCGTCTCACTGGCATCGGTAATGGGCCTTAAGTATACTAGATTGACATTATTAACCGGTGTACAAAGGACATGAGCTACCCAGCACTATTGGAGATATCAAATTAATATAATTTTCATTAACCAGTAATTGACCATAGGAGAGAACTGTTTAGTATCTTAGCTACGCCTCTCTGACCCGCATCGATCTTTATCTTCTAATGTTACTGTACTTTGTTTTGTTTTTTTGCATAATTAACCTTTTTAAAAAAATAAAAAGCCTTTTCAGTTTATTCACCCGTTACAATGCAATATTATAGGCTTCCAACACTATAACTTACTTGAAGATAAAAAAATAAATAAATCGTAAAGTGAAAAAAATAAATAAATTAAGAACATAAAAGTTATAAATAATAATAATATTATTAATAAAGTAAATATAGAAATAAAAATGTGCACAATATTTGCTAAATATTTGAAAATGATTACTGTATTTAGTAAATGTACATTATTACAATCATTTTTTCTTTTTAGTTTTATGTGTTTTATATGTGATCTAATAATTTTAGTTTATCTCTCTTTTTTTGTACCTTTTTGAATAATGGGATTTTTTTTTTTTCTTGGGTAAAAATAAAAAAAATGTCACAATGGGCTTCCATATATGTAAGGATTTAGCTTTAGCTGTCCAGGCATGATGGGAAATGTAGTTTCCCTTATGTAAGGCCTCATGGACATCATGATTGTTAGGGTCCTATTACACGGAGCGATTTTTAACGACTAACGATAAACGATCGCAAACGAGATTGTTTATTGTTAACCTGAAATCGTTCACTATATTACACAGAACGATAATTGTTACTATGATCGTTATTGGGATCTTTACTATGATTGTTTACTCCTTCTGATCCCTGAAAAACAACAAACAATGTGCTATTATACTGAATGATTAGTGAAAAAACGCGGAACTTGAGCGAACGAACGCGGAATTAAAGCAAACGATTATCGAACGATTAAGGCCCTGTTCCCACTGAGCAAAACTAGCGGAAAGCCGTTAGCCTCCCGCTCATAATGGGAGTCTATGGGAGGCTCATGCTCTATCCGCGCTGAAGAATGAACATTCCGCTAGTTTTGCTCAGTGGGAACGGGGCCTAACAAAAATTTTAGGTTCAGATCTAAATCAACGATCAACGACATATAAACGATTTTTGGATCGTTGCCTGCAATTACACAGAACGATTATTGTTTAAATTCTAATGATTTAATGATTTTTCGCACGATAATCGTCACATGTAATAGGGCCCTTACTCGGAGATATGGAAACAATGCCAAAATCTGGGCTGGGATGTGCACAAGCTCCATTCAATTCAGTGCCCTCAGCTATTGAGTTTGGGTCTTTTTCCAAGGAGATATGCAGCTTTGGATCGGAAAAAAAAAATGGAGCACACTAAAAACTCAAATTTTAATCTTGGTCATGCAGCCTCCACGACCTGGACATCAGATACGGTCGGACTTCCAACTAGAGATGGTCAATTTTTTCCGATCTTTCAGGTTCACACAAACCTGAATGTCGCCCTGGAGAAGGTGGATGCAGTTCAAGGACTGCATGGAAAAACATGGATACAGCCTCAGGCTTCATCCACCTTCTCCGGGCAGCAGGATTCAATTGCCAATTATTTGAGTTTGTGCAAACCTGAACTGTCTGCAAATTTGCTCATCTCTTCTTCCAACCCCAAACCACAGCTTTTTGCGTATTTGATCAAACATATTTTACAGATTTTTTTTTTTAAGACTTCCCTGGCAATTTCCAAGTGTTTTTATGTTTTTAGATGAATGGCCAGTAACACGGGTTCTCTTTGTTTTAAAATAAATGATGTCATCCTATACACGGTGATGTCACTTCCTATGACTGTGGTGGATAATCACTGCCAGTTTCAATGTTTTTTTTTTTAATTTACCGTCACATTACATGGTAGAAATTGGTGGTGATGCCTGTTTAATTTTATAGGGATGGAAATCAACTTGCAAAAACTGGAACTTTCAAAGAATATAATTTTTTTAAATTACTTTTTTGTAAATTGGCAAACTATTGGATTTGGGTTTCTTCCATTGTACACCTATCATCTTTTATGAGAATGAGCGGAGATATGTCCTTTATCACTAAGGAAGATAGAGGCCCACCAGAGATTGACCCTACTCAACGAAGAATGGTCTTGTGCTAACGGGTGCCATGTGGGTGGCTCTATTTTGAGTTTTTCTCTTTGTTATGGAGTATTCACAAAAAAGTTTTGGTTTCTGGTCGAAATTTAGAAACCAAAAATACCTTGGATCCAATATACCGATCATTGATATCCAAGGGATGTGCCGAGTCTTTATTCACAGTCATTTTAATTAACATAAATTATAATAAGGTGAATATTTTCTTTTAGCAAAGCAAACTCCAGATCTTAGCATGTCGGCAGATATTTAACCTACCCATTGTCTGCCAAGTTGCCACTTTGGACCAAAGTTATCCGGAGATCCTTTGAAACGGTTAAACATTAGTTACTTCAAAAAGCAAAATTCTCTTTGAGGCAAATAACTCTTAAAGATCTTTCTGAAAATCTACTTCTTATGACTGTCATTTGGGAGCTTGTCATCCCGGAGTGCAGCAAAAGTTCTATCTAGATGCCCTTGGCCCGTTGCCCAGTACACTGAATACCAGGACAGCAGCTGTCTCCTTTGATAGTATAATTCAAATCATAGAGCTTTGCCACTCTCTTGTCCAGCCAGACATAAAATAATTTGGTTTCTTACACGGTAAACAGTCTACGATCGGCAATCTTAGACTAAACACTTGATGAGTTTGCGCTATCGGAGATACGTTTCCGACACAAATGTATTTTCCTTAGAAAAACATAGGTTACCGTACAAGACGCGGAGAAAAGTCATAGGCTGCATTGTCTAGACGAGACAGATGTTTTAGGTATTTGTTTGCACAAAGAGAGGAGGTTCGCTGTAGACGCTACTATACAAAACAAAAGAATATATAAATATATATTTTAGAAGAGTAACACGAAGCTCCTGGTTCCCAATTCAAAATCTTTACTAGACGCCCACCTACTATGTATAATTTTGGTGTTTTGTTATAAAATGGCCTCTTATTGTCTGTATGGATAGTGTAAAAACATGCTTTATGACATGCGCAGTAGTCTCTGCTTGGAGAGGGAGGAGGGAACAGGGAGCAGGGAGTGAACTTTTTCAAATAAAGAGGCACTGTTGTGAAAAACATTTTTTAAGAAATCAACAGGGGTTGTGATTGCATGCAGTTTTCTATGTTTAAATTATCGTTATACATATGGCCACTAGATGCTGCACATCCACATTCAGTAGCAGAGAATCATGAGGGTGCTTGCATTGTATGGTAAGCTCTCCTGTCACACAGTACCAAAACCTCTGTAACCACACAGTGACATTATACTGACTGAATTATAGTATAACAAAGAGCATTGTCTCCTGGTAAGCTGCAGAGTTAATAATAAAATTACCCTCAGGTAATTGCCCTGAGCTGATATCCAACCTGCATTATGAACTGGTGTCTTTCCTTGTGTTAGCGCACAAAGGACGGGGACTTGTTGTATTTGGTCTCTTTTTTTAATAAGGAAAAGACCAAATATTGGCACTGAGGAAGTATGAATCATTGTTTGGCTGTATATATAACGTCGATTTAAACATAGAAAAAAGCAAGTATATGGCGAAACTGCTTGCGACCACAATGCCTGTTAGTCGCAATAGGTACGCTTTAACTATTAACAAAGGCATGACTCTGCTTAATTTGTCATCAACTTTCTAATAGTTGTGATCTCTCATTGTAGTCCTGCTCTGGGATGAGGATGTGATGACCACTCGTCTCGCCTCCTTTTGCTAAAGAAAAGAATTTATAGAGATAGGTTAGTAGCAAGTTAACTAGTTCCGACTGCCCCAAATAAATTAAAGTCAGGAAGGGGTGTATGAAGTAGGTGCTGAGCCATACATGGTGGGTGTTTGCCTCTATCTGTAGCTGACACTTACCGCTAACCTCCTTATGGCTGCAATCGATAGCTATTGTAGCATTTAGAAGGTTGTCCTGTGCAACCCGGTAAAGGTACCAGGCAACACAATTGTAGGTTGCCCTGGCAGATGAAGGCCTCCATGTCTGTCATGGTAAATCTGCTTGTACAGATTGCCTCAAGCAGGCTGTGCTTGTGGATCACCAATTTAAAGCGAATGTACCATCAGGTACATTAATTTGGGTTTTTGACCTTAACGGATTGGTGCGGGGATGCCGGTGGTACAGTCCTTTTTTTGAACCGCTGCTCTGTTCCCACACACGGCGCCAGTCTATTCCCGAGCACCACTGGCCCCCAATGTGATGACCCCCCCCCCCCTCCCCTCTGTGAGGCGGATTCATTGATTCTAATGGAACCGCGTCATAGCAGGGAGGGGAGATTGTTGCACTGGGGGCTGGTGGGCCTGCTTCCAGTGCTCCAGGGCAGGCCAGTGCTTGGGAATAGACTGGTTACAAGTTACAAGTGTGGGAACAGGACAGCGGTTCAAAAAAAGGACTGCACCACCGGCATCCCCGCACCGATCCTTTAAGGTAAAAAACCCAAAGTGATGTACCTGATGGTACATTCGCTATAAATTGGTGATCTACAAGCACAGCCTGCTTGAGGCAATCTGTACAAGCAGATTTACCATGGCAGACATGGAGGCCTTCAGCTGCCAGGGCAACCCACAATTGTGTTGCCTGGTACCTTTACCAGGTTGGACAGGACAACCTTTGAAATGCTACAATAGCCAGCCATAAGTAGGTTAGCGGACTTGTAGGAATCAAGTTATATATCTTTTCACCAGTGCACAGTGTACAGGGATTATCATCAAGATGCTTTAGTGCCCAGCTATACTTATGTCCTGTGACCTCCTTGTTTTATAGTTTTATACCACGTTTTGATCCATGGATTAGGAAGCCCCTACATGGATTATCCGCTGATCACGTCTAATGTGCCTGTAGATTATTCATATTATAAGTGCACACTTCTTGTTATGCTAATACATCATATTATTATTGTACAAGAGTAGGCATGGAAATATGGAATAGGCATGGAAATGTAGGAATATTCATCTGACTTAATGATGTTAATCTTTTTAAGCATATATATATTGTTCTGCACCCTTATTATAGATTAGGCATTGACTTGCTGTGAAGTTTTTACCTGGCATATTTTCTTTACAGCTCATGCATACACACTCATACACACTCTATGGTGTGAACAGGGCCCGTGTCAGCACCCGGCTTAGTCAAGCAAATGCTGGGGCACAGAGCATCTCTAGGGGCCTAGTCCTGCCAGGGCCATTTTCATTGCTCATTTAGCAATGATTATCAAGGTCGGGTGGGCCCCCATGGATGTGCCACCGCTGTGTAAACGCACCAGTCAGTTGGGTGTACGTCTTTAAGATGCACATGCAGCTGAGTGTAGCCATCCGGGACTTCCGACACAGACAGCATCGGCAGCAGAAAGAGGGGGGACGCACATTTGGAGAGCTTCAACAACAGGGGAGCAAGTTTAAGCACTTTTAGGTCCCATTCACACTGAGCAAAAGTGGCGGAATTTCAAGTGGAGCCCATGACCACCACTTCCGCCACTTTTGCCCTAACAATCTATTCCTATGTAACTTCTCTGTTCCAGTTATCAGTTATTTGTCATAACAGTTTTTTGATTGTATAGCTGTAATGTAGATAAATAAAGCTATAGTGTATTTGCACTGTATACTATATAGAATTATGTATACAATAATTTTCTTTACTCTAGCCAGACCAGTGCTTTTAGAGCAGAGTGGTGGTCGGTAACCTAGACAACAAGCTGCTAACAATGGGAGGGAAAGAGCAGCCTATCGGGAAAAGGAGGCAAGTTTGCAAAATGAATGTACTTGCAAAAATATAATGACGAGACCTCCAAGATTAACTATATTAGTTCAGATGGGAATACCCATTTAATAATCAAATGATTTCTTGTGACTTCAAAAGGAAAAAAAAATGTTATTGATTTTTTTTTTTTTTTAAATCTCCCAAATAAAAAGAACCTTCCTTTTTCACAATTTTTATATAATAAGATCTAAACTACAAAAAAAAGTTATAGAAGTCAGAATATGGCAAGGTGGAAAATTTGTATTAAAAAAACAACAACAAGAAACCTTTCTGTAACCATACTGACCCCTAAAATAAACACAGCATTATATTAAGAGATAAAATGTATCATGCAAAAAAAAAGCCTTTATATGTCTCTTAGAACAACCACCTTTTTAATAATAATCTCCTTTAAGATGTTGTCCATGAAGGGTCTGTTTTTTTCAGTTTTTATTTTTAAATTCTAAAAAAATACCAAAAAGTTGTGTCTAAATTTGCACCTCTTAGGGCCCTATTAAAGCAACAGAGCAAAAGCCAGGAACAGACTATAAACAGAGAACAGGTAATAAAGAAGAGACTGAGATTTCTTCTCTCTTCAAATCCATTTCTGGCTTTGGCTTAAAAAAATCTGTCAGATAATCTGTTGGTGTAATAGGGCCCTTACTCTTTTAGACAGAAGTGGCACTAATTCTAAAGATCCTGGATGACCCCTTGAGTAGCGAGCAATGCTGGAGTACCATAATAGAGCGAGACCCACACACCCATCTTACACATCGAATGTCCCACATCATTTATTTTTTATAAATTCATGAATATCGGCCCATATTTATTCCCTCTTACCATTCTGTGATATCTGTACCTGATTTAGTTTATGGCTTAAGGGGAAGAAGAAAAAAAGGTGCCATTTTTAAGCCTCATACACATACAATCCCAGAACAAAATACATAAAAATCCCTCCATCTGGTCCACCCAACCCCATAAGTTAATTATCCAGGATATTCTGAAGCGTCTTTGCAGCTGTTGTTTTCCTGGGTGTCGTAGGAATTTTTGTGAAAATGAAATAGATTTTTTTTTTTGTAATTACTGTTACACATCAAAAGTCTTTTTCCATCTGGCACTTTAAATAAGTAAAATAACGCCCCATAATATATTAAGCTATTTCTCCTTCCTATGGGAAATCCATTATTGTTGGCTATTTAGAGAGGGATAGCAGATGTAAGCTGTGTAACAGACGACGCACCTAGCAAAATGGACCATTATTAATAATGCTGCTGGTTACAGTGTTGCAGTTGTCCTTTCTGCTACCTGAAATCTCAGAAAAATCTATATTTTATTACATTTTACATATTATATTACATTTGATTTATTATTATTATTATTAATAATAATAATAATAATAATAATAATAATAATAATAATAATAATAAATCGATTTTTATGTTTTCTTCCAATGGTCGTTATGGTTATTTTATTATTTATATAATTATGGTAATATATAAACATAATTAATATTAACTATTTTTTGAGAAAATTAAATGTTCTTTATTTCTCGCTTTTCATAAGGGTGGAGGCTCAGTATACAGAATTAGAGATGAGCGAAGCAGGCAGAAATTCATTTTGCCAGCTTCGCAAATTTTGGTTAGATTTGTTAATATTCGCGAATCGAATCTTCGCAAATTTCAATAAAACAGCCAAACTATAGTAGCTACAATACTGGGACTATTACAGAAGAGAGAATTTGTTAGCGCATGCTCTTGTAAAAGTGTCAAAAATTGGAAAATAAAAAAAATAAAAAAGGCAATCAGCCTGTCAGTCATCCAATCTAATGAAACCCAACTTGTATAACACAGTAGGAGTGGAGTGCGAGCACTGATAATGTAAGGCACACACTCCATTCACTGATCCCAGTAAATTGGTGTAACTCAATAGGAGTTTACAGTGCTCAGTGCCCAGTGAGTGAATAATATGGACTGTGTCTCTTTACTGGTCCCTTTCCTTTAGGCACCCAGTTACTTGGTAAACTGGACACTTGGTTGGCAGCTACACCAAACAATAACCCACAATCAGCCCTCCTATCCTCTCTGTCCCTATATCACTCTTGGGGCCCAATTACACAGGACGATTATCGTGCAAAAAATCGTTATATAGTTCGAATTTAAACGATAATTGTTCTGTGTAATTGCAGGCAATGATCGAAAAATCGTTGATTTAGATCTTTGATAGTTGATTTAGATCTGAACCTAAAATTATTGTTAATCGTTCGCTAATCGCTCGCTGTAATTCCACATTTGTTCGCTCAAATTCCGCATTTATTTCACTAATCGTTCAGGGTATTGCACATTGTTCATTGTTTTTCTGGGATCAGAAGGAATAAATGATCATAGTAACGATCGCAACAACGATCGTAGTAACGACTATCGTTCTGTGTAATATGGTGAAAGATTTTAGGTTAACAATAAACAATCTCGTTTGCGATCGTTTATCGTTAGTCGTTAATCGTTAAAAATCACTCCGTGTAATAGAACCCTTAGTCTCTCCCTGCTCTGCTCTACCTGCCTGCTGCCATCCTGCTCTCTACTCCACACACTGCCGACTGGCCACCTCCATTACCGCACCGCCTTATATAGAGGGGGAGGTGCTGACATCACAGAGAGGCCTGCAGCTGATTAGACTGGTGCTAGGGATTATGGTTAATCCCTTTCTCCCGCCCAGTGGCGCTCCAGACAACATGTGCGGCCGCCATTGTGTTTTTTTTGCAAATTCACTTAACGAATGCAGAAGGAATGGAATTGAGCGTATTCCTTCTATTTGCCGGATTTGCTTCGCTCATCTCTATACTCACTAATGCGTAGCTCCAAATGCCACCATGTAGTCCACAGAATATCCCCTAGTAGTGCAAAACCAGCACCACAGTGCAGCAATAAGTACTTCTTTACCAGCGATAAACCAGAACCACAGTGAGAAGGTTGTAATCCAGCACCGGAGTGCAGAAATAAATACTGCTTCACCTGTAGTAGCCCAACACCACAGTACAGCAACACATACTGCTCCACCTGTAGGAGACCAACACTGCAGTGAAGAAATATATACTGCTCCACCTATAGTAAACTAACACCGCAGTGTAAAAATAAACCTGCTCCACTTACAGTGACCCAACACCACAGGAAAACAACAGTGCAGCAGTCCTGTTGCCATCCTCACCCCTCTACCCACCTGGCAGATGAAGCTTTTGCCCCTTTCTACCTCCCTTCACACTAAAGGTATGTTCACACTGTGTAAATAAGGCGGAATTCCGCGTCAGGACTAACCGCCGCGGAATCCCGCCTACCTCAGTGTGCCATAGCCTGTGTATGGGAGAGCTTGCTTGCCTCCACTGCCGCCACTCTCTGCTCAAAGAATTGACGTCCAGTTTATGTGGACCCTTGGGCACAAGCGCTCTAGGCCTCATCCATACATCTACAAGGATTTAGAGTCTTTGAAGCCCAGACCGCAAAATGGTCTGAATAGGGGCAGGTCCCATCTCACACTTGGATCCATTTTCAAAATGTGTGGATGACCACATTAAAATCAATGGGGGAGAATTATCAAACATGGTGTAAAGTGAAACTGGTATGTTTTTTTCTCCCCTCAAAATACATACATAAACTAAGCCAGGCATGTGTGTGAGGATCGGGAGAACATATGAGCATATGGACTACTTAACGGGGTAGTTTAGCAAAACTAGAGAGCAGGAGAGGCTTTCTAAACAGTAGGGATGAGCGAACAGTCGGACTTTTGGTCCGACGGCATCTTCGCTCAATTACTATGCCTGCGATCTCGGGTGCATAGTTACAGTCCCGGGAATCTGCGGGCAGGGTCTTCCAGGGAATTCAAGATACATTCCCTGGATTTCCAGGGAATGTATCTTGAATTCCCTGGAAGATCCCAGCCGCAGATTCCCCGTAGCGCCACTATGCACCCGGGATCGCAGGCATTGCACTGGAGCGAGCGGCTTTCGGACCGAAAGTCCGAAAGTTCCGCTCATCTCTACTAAACAGTTCCTTACATGGACAGAGGTGGCAGCAGAGAGCACTGTTTCAGACTGGAAAGAATAAACCACTTCATGCAGGACATACAGCAGCTAATAAGTACTGGAAGACTGGAGATTTTTAATAAAAGTAAATAAAAAATCTGTGCCACTTTCTGATACCAGTTGATTTGAGAGAATCCCCCCCCCCTCGTTTATCTACCCCTTTAAGGGTGATAGCTGTTCTTCCCTTCTCCATGCACAAACAAGTGGTTGTATAGAACAATCATTACCAGAATTATAATTACCCACAATTCGGTGCTAATTCGGCTCCCCGTGCCTTAACCTGCGTCTTCTATCCTTCTCCTAACCGCTGTTAATGACATATCATTGACCAACATATTATAATTCAATAGATTTAAGCAAATCCTATCCGCCTATTAAAGCTTTCAGCATGGCAAAACAATTTCCCCCATTTTAATTTTTTTTTTTTTTTTTGCGCAAAACACTTTATAAATATAAAAAAAATATATAATAGTATATGAAAATAAACAAAAAAACCCTCAATTTCAGCAAATGGATGGCGAGCCGGCGCTGACAGTCGTTTCAGCACAATTACGGGGTTAAGGGGTGAGGAGTACGGAATGGGAAGCTGCTGCGGCTGGGTTCTCTTTACATGCATTTCACCGCGGCGGCAGCAGCAGCCATGCATAATTCATCGGGAATTAGTCGGTGAGAAATTAAACTGTAAGAAATTATTGATTTGCTTGCATAGACAATTAAAAAAAAAAAAAAAGCACTTTATGGGGACGGGAAGGGGCGAGGCACCGGGGTACCCTTCCAGGCTTTTATCGGAGCTTGATTTGGCAGGGATCTGACACGTGCTGAAACTGCTTAATGTCATTAAAAGTTTCAGAGCGTTCTGCCTCTCTCTATGAGGACGGAGATTGCAGGAAGCTTACATAACCCTCATCCATAAAAATGTCGCTAACGTTTTAAAGCCGGCTTGATGCATGAAAAAAATTCGAGAAGCAGAGCACGTTCCCCGCTACAACATAGGAAGTGCTTGTCTGCCAGGTGTTGACTTTAAGGATTCTGTATGACTGGAGGCCGCACCGCTGTATAGATGTGTACGGAATTTGCAATGGAGAAAAGATACATGAACTGCTGGAGGTGTGTGTGTGTGTGTGTGTGTGGGGGGGGGGGGGGCGTGAGCGTGCTTTGGGACGTTATATGAATTGTATAGATTTTTCCATCTAATTGCATAGTGCAAAGATGGCCGGTATGCATAATATATGGTGAAATTAGAACTTAGCACAGGAAATGAGATCTTCTTAAAGGGAATCTGTCAGCTGAAATCCAGGTTCAAAACTGCTTACGTTGTTAGATGCCTAGACACATGTTGCCTTTCATATATCTGTCTGTGCTTCCAGAATGTAAATAACAATGCTTTTATTCTCCGGTGCAAAGAATCTTTGAGGAATTATTGATCATGTGTTCTCTCTGATTTTTTTTTATTTTAGGGAGGGAAGGGGGGTGGGGAGTCTTAGTTTTCATTGTACCTCCTGATTAAGCAGTGGCTGAGTTCCCAGAATGCATTGCTTTCCCTCTGCTCTCCATCACAGTTCTCCCACCTTGTCTACTTCCATAGCACTCCTTCCAGTTCCCCACCCAAAGCTGTAGCAGAACACTTCATTTAAACATCAGCAGAACATCTGTGGGGACGCAGCACCTGCTGAATTATTTCCAGTCTACTATTTCTGTAGCATCATTCATCACAAGGCAGCATGATATTAGCACTCTACATTTTTTCATAAATGTCCCAATAAATATGTATATGACAGGGAGATGGTGATGGAGGCTGTAGGGGCTGATAAGAGATAGCTCACTACGTTGAGACCTGTAATGGTGATCTCTGGAGTGTTCTTTTGCATATTTGATTTCCCAGGGGGCAATGTACTAGAATACACTCATGTCGAGACCTGTGATGGGTCTCTGTGGTGTTTTTTGGTTGATCTCCCTGAGGTCAACCATCATCCCTTTTTGCATGCACTTACTAGCATTGCTCCCACTAGCCAGAAACCTACTCCACACTGATGAGGGGCAAATACCCCGAAACAGCTGTCTGTGGATGGATACCTTGCTTAGGTGGTTTCCTTAACTGGAGACATTCCTTGGCTTGGTCGTTCCTTCCCGGAGGGAAGGTCTGGCTAGCTCACTAGGTTGAGACCTGTAATGGTGATCTCTGGAGTGTTCTTTTGCATATTTGATTTCCCAGGGGGCAATGTACTAGAATACACTCATGTCGAGACCTGTGATGGGTCTCTGCAGTGTTTTTTGGTTGATCTCCCTGAGGTCAACCATCATCCCTTTTTGGGGCTGATAAGAGATTGTGTCCTCACTCAGGAGGTGGGGCTAGAGCTCAGAGACAAGATTTAATTTAGTCTTCTGTGACATCAGACGATGATAGGTTGTCTATGCAGAAAGGGAGGAGCCATGAAGCTGGAGACAACACACATTGTGTAGTTTTTCTCTTTTCTATTTCCTGTCAGGGATGAATCACGCAAAAGCCACTGAAGCAACTACTATTAGTGATAACGCTATATAAGTTAGTTATATATCTTGGGGGTGATTGTTTTCTGATACTCCCTTAACTACATTAAAATACTTCGGGTTAAATCTGACCTTTAAAGGAGAAGTCCGGCCATTTTTAAAATCCTGCAGCCAGCAGGAGCATTTAATACAAGTATGAACTCACCTCTCCCCGTGCCTGCAGTGTGTGGCAGGACCAGCCTCAGGTCCCCTGCCGGGCTCTGGGATCTCTAGCACTGCACGCATCACAACCCGGATGAGGGACTAGATGCTCATCCAGTCAGTGACTGGGGCGGGACGCTGCTCCAGTCACTGATTGGCTGAGCGGCCAGTCCATCAACCGGGACAGGCACAGTCATGAGATCATCACAACTCGGGGGAAAATGTCTTCCAGCGGGGGTCCCGAGATTGGTCCCGCCTCTCACCGCAGGCACGGGGAGAGGTAAGTTCGTACTTATCAATTCCTTCCCGCCCCTGCCGGCTTCCGGATTTTAAAAGTGTCTTGACTTTTCCTTTAAAGAAAATACTCATAAAGCGCTCCAAAAAGCATGTAGGAAATACTGAAAAAGCTCAGTAAAATAAAAAACGTTCATTAAAAACTCGAAACTGATTTGAAGAAGATTTTAGAGTCAAAGTTTAATAACAGTCTATGGCCATGTTCACATTTGGTATGAGACTTTTTTTAAACTGGACATTGAGAAGCAGCTGTTGTAGTAGTAATAGTAGTAGTAGTAGTAGTAGTAGTAGTAGTAGTAGTAGTAGTAGAAGTGCTCACAGAATCCTCGCTCTTTCATTCCATTAGGGATTATGAATAAACTGTGGAATTAGTCAGGAGTGATTAATATTTTAATCTCAGGTTTCTGGCAGTCTTCACAAGTCACTTAACCTTTCATTTTGCCCTCGTGAACCTATCAGAAATCTTTAATGCATCTTATCGTTCCTCAATCTAATGGAGCCCAGTAATTTTACTTGTGTTTACAGCGTGGCGGTAAATGATTGACACAGTATTTATTAATATTTCGCTGAGTATTTTACCTGTCATCTGCTCAGGAAAGGAAATATCAATGGATAATTAGTTTGAATCAACTGAACGGCGCAAGAAAAAAATCTCACGTATGCCTTTATAGTGTATTTCATGAGAATGAAGGTTTTCCTTTGTTTATTAAATTCTGTATTTTTTTTATTTTTTATTTCCTATGGGGGCGACCATATGGAAGACACACACTTGCTTGTCATAATGGCTGTATAGAGAATGTAGCAGGGTGGGTTATACATGGCGACTGTATTAATTGGGAATTATTGTGTCCATAGTCATACTTAGAGATACAGTACAAGCCCTACCCAGAAACTAAGAAGCTGCATAAAAAGCCATATCTTAAAAACCTTTATAGTGTTATTATCTATCTTTAGCTGATCGCACTATATAATGAACAGGGAAGGAAGCAGTTGGCTCCAGTTGTTGTGTAGTGGCCGTATCTGGTTACTGCAGCTCAGTTGACTTGAATTGGTGTTGAGCTGCAGTTACACGTTCCCACCACTACACAGTGAAAGGAGCCAACTGCTTATGACCCTGTTTAGTGTGTAGTGTTGGCACCGAACAGCTAATCGAAAGGGGGGGTGGAGGGTTTAAGCTAATATAGTTATACTTGTAGGACTCATCAAGTTATATATTTTTGCAGATATATTCATTTAGCAAACTTGTCTGCTTTTCTGGATATGCTGCTCTTTCACTCTTATTGTTGACATTGTTTACCACTCGTTGTCTAGGTTACCTACCACCACTCTGCTCTAAAAGCAATGGTCTGACTGATATATATATATATATATATATATATATATATATATACACCAGTGTATATTTTACATCTGGGCCATGATGTGTATGTACACTGTGTAATTTATAAATATGTATACTATAGCTATATATACACCAGCCAGACCACTGCTTTTAGGGTGGTCGGGAACCTAGACAACAAGCTGTCAACAATAGGAGGAAAAGAGCACATATTAGAAGAAGGAGGTAAGTTTGCTAAATGAATGTATTTGCAAAAGTATTTAACCTACAGGTATAACTATGTTAGATGAAATGGGACTACCCCTTTAATACCCGTCTCTGGTCATCATAGAAGACATGGAGACCCTCTTTGACAAAAGTCTATGAGAAAACTTCCAAATATTGTTCTCTATATACTGTGACATCGCTAACTCTTTGTGGAGGGCTACAACTTCCCACACTCCCTCTCTTCCTTCTGCCATGCCACATATTGCCTGATATTTTATTATTCAGAAAGTGACATCACACACCATAGATGACATCATACTTACTAATTTCTTGGCATTTTTTTTATTATTATTATTATTGTTACTGTTACAGGCTTTTCTTTACAATCTCCAATATGACCACGCTTTCTAGTCCTAGCATAACCCTTTAAGCCAGAAGCCGTTTCATCCTTCGCCTCGGCAGGACTCCACAGATCTGATGAGAACCCACCGAGAACATCTCCGTAACTTTTGAGTAACATTCTGATTCCCTGACCCTCGAAGCTCAATATATTTTCCTTAGACATCACCGGGGGGGACCCCACTTGAACTCCAGGCTTCGGCTATTTCATCAGGTCTCGGCACTGTCACAGAATGTAATCAGACACAGCTCAGGCTAGCTTTGACCTATTCCACTCGTGAGATAAAATATGAAATTGAGGACATGTCCATTACGGCGTAGAGACGCATTACCTTCCGGATAGTCTGCTCCATCCAATTTGCAACCTATTTGTATAACGCGGAGGAATAATCTAAGCGCACGGCCTACGTCGCTGTCATGTAACGCTCTCTAAAGTACGTAGGATTTTGTGTGGAAATGCACTTTCAAGATTGAATAGAGTATATAGAGTGCGGGAGAGCGGGGGCCGCCTCACCCTGAGCCAAGCAGTGCGTGATAAATCTCTGCCTTATCTGAACGTTACACTCGTGCCATCACTATTATTTGGTATTAAGTATCAGAGAGGGAGTAAGCAGGGTTCCCACTGGCAGCCAGTTTTGTTGATTGCAACAAGCCCCGCTGGGATGTTAGAATTATTGCCAGATCTTTGCTATAACTTCCAAACCTGTAGAAGGTTCCAAACGGCTTAATTTTCAATTTCTTCTCTTTGACTAAAGGCTTATTTTTTTTTTTTCCTATATTCAATCAGAAATGCAAAGAAAACAAACAATTAGTACAGGAAAATCTCTCCGCTTTTATGTGGAACTAATGAATAGGATAAAGTCCAATTTGGCATGACGGAAAGAAATAAATGGGCCACCAATGGATGACTACCGCTTGACCGTCCTTGCTACGTTCTTAGGCTCATAAATACATGAGCGCGGACGGAACAATAGGGACTCGGTCCCGTGTTAATTCCCGTTAAGACTCTTGTATAACCTCGTTCCAATTATAGGTATTATAATATAGAACAAGAAGGGGGGAAGCATACAGGAGATAAAGGAAAGGGCGATAGCGGCTCGAAGGAAGGGATTCACTAAGGGGAGCACAGGAGTCGTTACATAGATAGATAGATAGATAGATAGATAGATAGGAGATAGATAGATAGATAGATAGATAGGAGATAGACAGATAGATAGATAGATAGATAGATAGATAGATAGGAGATAGATAGATAGATATGGTAGGTAGGTAGGTAGATAGATAGAGATAGATAGATAGATAGATAGATAGGAGATAGATAGATAGATAATAGAAAGAAGATTAGATAGATAGATAGATAGATAGATAGATAGATAGGAGATAGATAGATAGATATGGTAGGTAGGTAGATAGATAGAGATAGATAGATAGATAGGAGATAGATAGATAGATAATAGAAAGAAGATTAGATAGATAGATAGATAGATAGATAGATAGATAGATAGATAGATAGGAGATAGATAGATAGATATGGTAGGTAGGTAGGTAGGTAGATAGATAGATAGAGATAGATAGATAGATAGATAGATAGGAGATAGATAGGAGATAGATAGATAGATAATAGAAAGAAGATTAGATAGATAGATAGATAGATAGATAGATAGATCAATAGATACCTGTTGTTGCATCTGTATTTGCTTTTTTCATCGTAGTCTTAGCATAGATGTCATTGTCCAGTTATTTTTCTCTATTAGAAAGCAGATAGTTGACCCCATAGATAAGTAAAGGGATGAATGTTCAGTTTGCACATAGTTATGGTGGATTCCAGTGTGACTATTTTTCAGCACTGTACACTGAGTCATTTCTTTAATATATATATATATATATATATATATATATATATATATATATATATATATATGAAAAATTTGGAGCCGGATTAGACATTTGTGTGCCTGTTCTCCCCAATCTCTGATGCATACAGCAATACCTTATGAGATAATGAGTCCCCATAGCTCCTGTCCTCACTGAGAGATCTGGTGTAATGAAAGTCTATGACTCTGGATCTGTTACTGGAGAAGTGAGCATCTTTTACATCTTTTAGGGTGCGTTCACACATACAGGATCTGCAGCAGATTTGATGGCCCAGAATTGATTTGCTTTGAATCTGCAGCTTCAAATCTGCTCCATCAAATCTGCTGCAGATCCTGTACGTGTGAATGCACCCTTACAGAAAGTTTTTTGCTAAAGAGGTTGTGGCTAAGACATTGGTATTTTTCCCCGATAGGCTGCTATCAGAAATCCTCAAATCACATGATTAAAAAAAAAAAAAAAAAAACTTAACAAAAATGCAGGGGATAAAATGCCAGAGATAAAAAAAAATTATAGTATTTTACACTAAACTGAGAAAACACCAGAAAAACTGCCAAAAACCAAGAAAAACTACTGGCAGTTTTTATGGGCTGTTTTGTGATATTTTTCAGTGTTCTATGGGTGCTAAGCAGCTGATTGATGTGGCACCCCTCAGATAAGTTATTGTGGATAGACTATCAGCAGTTTTTTTTTCCCCTTGAAAAAAACATTTCTACAGTGAGTGAACATAGCCTAAACCGTCAAAAAATTCAAAATATTTGTGTAATTCAAAACAAAATTAAAAAAAAGTTAAAATACAAAATAAATATTTTTTTTTCTCTGCTCGATGGACGAGATTACGACCCCCAATCTACCGGCTAAATTAAGAATTTAAATTTCTGAGTTGCCATTGTTATTTACTAATAAAAAAAATTCATTTTCATATAGATTTCTAAAATGAATTATACTTGGAAATCTTTTTTTTTCCCCCCAGAAACACTGTGTTTAATTCTTTACAAATTTTATAGTTAGAGGACGACTCCTCGCGTCAGCCCCTCGCCCGCAGTACGGAGCGCTCCTGCGGTTCGCCTCTTGTTGTCCAAACAGCTGTTCTTGATAGACCTCCCTGCAGGTATCTGTTTGGATATTAGTGATGCTTCACATGACTGTACATCAGAAGAAATGAATGTGTAATTACATTACAACATGCTTCATCTACGTAGACTCACTTTCGCTAAGACGCTGATAACCGGCTCAATGGGATGAAGTTTCCGAGGCGGCAGTGGGTAATATATTATCCGGAATGTATAAATATGGAGAAGCCCTTCTTTAACTCAATCTCAAGGTGAACTTTACAGTTTTGAAAAGACGATTATCAATAAAAAATCCATCCGGTTTACTGTAAAATAAAGCCCTCCTGACTCGGAACGTAATGAGGTCTAGATAGGAGTTGTTCTTCATAAATCAATGTAGTCACCTTGTGGTCGCAGCAATCAAATTACCATCAATTTTCTGGATAACTGGTTGAAGTTTTGACAAGATTCCATGAATAAAGTTGAAAATGTATAAAATGGTATGGACGAAAGACACTCATGTTATAGCGGCGACATGGTGGGTAAGGCTTAACCCCTTTAGGGCCAAGACATTTTGGGTTTCAAGACTAACTTTTTGTCTTTTAGTTTTAGATTTCAAATTTGTTTTATGAAAATGTTTTTATTTATTTTGCAAAGAGGATCATATTGTGTGAACTGACAGGTTCTCTGCGGCTGCTATTCAATGAACAGCGGATGCAGAAAACTGACATGTCAGTTTTTCGTGTGGCTGGGTGGAATTACGGTCGGAGCGTATACTATGTGTATACACTCCGGCTGATTCAATTCATTCACAAAACAACAAATGTTTTGTGTAAATCACGGCCGTTTTTGCAAATTGCAACAAGGGCCGTGATTTATACAAAACATGCATTGTGTGAACAGGGCCTTAATCTGTATAAACCTGTAGTCTTTTGTACCTGTGCGGCTCCTGTAGACTTATGTACCTGTGCGGCCCCTGTAGACTTATGTACCTGTGCGGCCCCTGTAGTCTCATGTACCTGTGCAGCCCCTGTAGACTTATGTACCTGTGCGGCCCCTGTAGACTTATGTACCTGTGCGACTCCTGTAGTCTTATGTACCTGTGCGGCCCCTGTAGTCTTATGTCCCTGTGCGGCTCCTGTAGTCTTATGTACCTGTGCGGCCCCTGTAGTCTTATGTACCTGTGCGGCCCCTGTAGACTTTTGCAGCTGTGTGGCCCCTGTAGTCTTATGTACCTGTGCGGCCCCTGTATTCTTATGAACCTGTTCATCCCCTGTAGTCTTATGTACCTGTGCGGCCCCTGTAGTCTTATGTACCTGTGCGGCCCCTGTAGTCTTATGTACCTGTGCGGCCCCTGTAGTCTTATGTATCTGTGTGGTCCCTGTAGTCTTATGTACCTATGCGGCCCCTGTAAACTTATGTACCTGTGCGGCCCCTGTAGTCTTATGTACCTGTGCGGCCCCTGTAGTCTTATGTACCTGTGCGGCCCCTGTAGTCTTATGTATCTGTGTGGTCCCTGTAGTCTTATGTACCTGTGCGGCCCCTGTAGTCTTATGTATCTGTGCGGCCCCACTAGTCTTATGTATCTGTGTGGTCCCTGTAGTCTTATGTACCTGTGTGGCCCCTGTAGACTTATGTACCTGTGCGGCCCCTGTAGTCTTATGTACCTGTGTGGTGGCTGTAGTCTCATGTACCTGTGCGGCCCCTGTAGACTTTTGCAGCTGTGTGGCCCCTGTAGTCTTATGTACCTGTGCGGCCCCTGTATTCTTATGAACCTGTTCATCCCCTGTAGTCTTATGTACCTGTGCGGCCCCTGTAGTCTTATGTACCTGTGCGGCCCCTGTAGTCTTATGTACCTGTGCGGCCCCTGTAGTCTTATGTATCTGTGTGGTCCCTGTAGTCTTATGTACCTATGCGGCCCCTGTAAACTTATGTACCTGTGCGGCCCCTGTAGTCTTATGTACCTGTGCGGCCCCTGTAGTCTTATGTACCTGTGCGGCCCCTGTAGTCTTATGTATCTGTGCGGCCCCACTAGTCTTATGTATCTGTGTGGTCCCTGTAGTCTTATGTACCTGTGTGGCCCCTGTAGACTTATGTACCTGTGCGGCCCCTGTAGTCTTATGTACCTGTGTGGTGGCTGTAGTCTCATGTACCTGTGCAGCCCCTGTAGACTTATGTACCTGTGTGGCCCCTGTAGTCTTATGTACCTGTGCAGCCCCTGTAGTCTTTTGTACCTGTGCGGCCCCTTTAGTCTTATGTACCTGTGCGGCCCCTGTAGACTTTTGCAGCTGTGTGGCCCCTGTAGTCTTATGTACCTGTGCGGCCCCTGTATTCTTATGAACCTGTTCATCCCCTGTAGTCTTATGTACCTGTGCGGCCCCTATAGACTTATGTACCTGTGCGGCCCCTGTAAACTTATGTACCTGTGCGGCCCCTATAGTCTTATGTACCTGTGTGGCCCCTTTAGTCTTATGTACCTGTGTGGCCCCTGAAGTCTTATGTACCTGTGTGGCCCCTGTAGTCTTATGTATCTGTGCGGCCCCTGTAGCCTTATGTACCTGTGTGGCCCCTGTAGTCTTATGTACCTGTGCGGCCCCTGTAGTCTTATGTACCTGTGCGGCCCCTGTAGTCTTATGTACCTGTGCGGCCCCTGTAGTCTTATGTATCTGTGTGGTCCCTGTAGTCTTATGTACCTGTGCGGCCCCTGTATTCTTATGAACCTGTTCATCCCCTGTAGTCTTATGTACCTGTGCGGCCCCTATAGACTTATGTACCTGTGCGGCCCCTGTAAACTTATGTACCTGTGCGGCCCCTATAGTCTTATGTACCTGTGTGGCCCCTTTAGTCTTATGTACCTGTGTGGCCCCTGAAGTCTTATGTACCTGTGTGGCCCCTGTAGTCTTATGTATCTGTGCGGCCCCTGTAGCCTTATGTACCTGTGTGGCCCCTGTAGTCTTATGTACCTGTGCGGCCCCTGTAGTCTTATGTACCTGTGCGGCCCCTGTAGTCTTATGTACCTGTGCGGCCCCTGTAGTCTTATGTACCTGTGCGGCCCCTGTAGTCTTATGTACCTGTGCGGCCCCTGTAGTCTTATGTATCTGTGTGGTCCCTGTAGTCTTATGTACCTGTGCGGCCCCTGTAGTCTTATGTATCTGTGCGGCCCCACTAGTCTTATGTATCTGTGTGGTCCCTGTAGTCTTATGTACCTGTGTGGCCCCTGTAGACTTATGTACCTGTGCGGCCCCTGTAGTCTTATGTACCTGTGTGGTGGCTGTAGTCTCATGTACCTGTGCAGCCCCTGTAGACTTATGTACCTGTGTGGCCCCTGTAGTCTTATGTACCTGTGCAGCCCCTGTAGTCTTTTGTACCTGTGCGGCCCCTTTAGTCTTATGTACCTGTGCGGCCCCTGTAGACTTTTGCAGCTGTGTGGCCCCTGTAGTCTTATGTACCTGTGCGGCCCCTGTATTCTTATGAACCTGTTCATCCCCTGTAGTCTTATGTACCTGTGCGGCCCCTATAGACTTATGTACCTGTGCGGCCCCTGTAAACTTATGTACCTGTGCGGCCCCTATAGTCTTATGTACCTGTGTGGCCCCTTTAGTCTTATGTACCTGTGTGGCCCCTGAAGTCTTATGTACCTGTGTGGCCCCTGTAGTCTTATGTATCTGTGCGGCCCCTGTAGCCTTATGTACCTGTGTGGCCCCTGTAGTCTTATGTACCTGTGTGGCCCCTGTAGTCTTATGTACCTGTGTGGTCCCTGTAGTCTTATGTACCTGTGTGGCCCCTGTAGTCTCATGTATCTGTGTGGCCCCTGTAGAGACAAGGGAGAAGGATGTCCAGCTCCAGATATCCAGTCCCATAAAAGCAAACTTTATTTGAAGAAGAAACAGAGACTTATTTATACGTTTTTTCAGGCCCGAAGTTGCAGTCCCAGGAGCGATAATGCTAATTTTGCCCTGTTCATAGCTCTAATTAGTAAAAACAATCTATATAATAAAGAGTTTAATATAACCAGTCAACCTTATAATGGTGAAAGGTGTCTCAGGCCCCCCTGACTTATGGGTCCCGGGTGCAACAGAACTCCCTGCAACCTTGTTAGTGCACCCAATAATGCACAATCCTATATAAAACCACAGATCATTATATCACAATAAGGAGAGCGAATTAACAAACTAATCTCTACAACATCTGTACATATTGTTCCGTAGATTTTTCCAGAGATAAAAATAACTATGATTTATAGGCCCGGCCCGAGTAACCCGTTAGTCCATCTCCCCCTCTACGTTCCTGGAGAATATAATTTTTGCAATTTTTATGTCAAAACATGTCTGTGTCTGCGGACCAGTCACAAAACATTGCGCGGGCAAATCTCCAGCCTGCCTGTAAACTGGATTGTGCCGGGCTGATATATTGAAGCAGACATTTCACCTGGTTAATAGTGAGACTGGGAACAGAGAATTTATTTTGTACGCGGTGTAAAACATCAGGAATTCTGCCCGTTCCCCAACCTTCCCTCATATGGGGTTGCCTGCTTTTTGTCTCGTTTATGTGTCAACAAGTTTTGCTTTGACTTTATTATACTTTTTTTTAAGTTTGCCAAAAGTTAGCGGCGTCTGTAATGCTATTTTTTTATTCTGTTTTATTTCTGAAGTACTCTCTGTACTGGTGGAAATTTATAGAATTTTCGCTTACAACTTGAAAAGAATTCCAGTCTTGCAAAGTGAACTTTGTCTTTGAATAATAGGAGTTTGAAGCCTTTCATGTATAATTCAGATATTGTACTCAGGGAATAGTCTTGGTTAAGTGTATTCCCTCTTTTCATTGAAATTAATACAATTAAGTTATAGGCTTTAGTATTTGTCTGTGGGAAGTCATCAGATATTGTTGTGTGCTAATGTGTTCTTCTGCCCGTGATCAATAGCCACTAACCACATGGACAATCATGACTCCATATCTCCAACCAAAATCCAGGCTAGTGGATAGTTATCATGGTGGGATCCACAGCAATGGCTGGGAGTACAGAAGGAGTATATCAAGGGTGAATATGACTCCAACTGAAAAGGAAATTCTAGGATAATGGAGTAGACCTCCGAGAACTTACCATACCGACATCACTTTAAGACGAGGTGGAGAAAATGGATCTGGTGGCTACATACCCAGATTACTGGATGCTGGTGGAGCATAAACACAAGACCAGAAGACTAGGACATGTACATGTACATGTGTACATGTCCTAGTATTAGGTTAAGATGTTGTCAAGTCTTGGGGGGGGGGGAGTCCTGAACCTTGGAAAGTAAGATGCCCTACATTTACTACATATGCACACCCTTGGCTGTGGATATAGTTTAGCATTAATTGTAATATTTCCTATCTGTTGACGAGTATATCCATTAGGTCAACACATAGGAGGTGTAGCTTGGGAATATGGGGCTGTTAGGACACATACCCTGGATGTGCTGGTGGGGGATAACTACAAGACGAGGACAAGGACCATGGAACTCTGGGAAATATAAAGTTTGGCATAGATGTCTAGTAGGGCACATAACCAAGATTCTGGATGCTGGTGGAGGATAACAACAAGATGAGAGGCCACAAGGCCAAACAAGACCAGATGCCTAGGACTATAGAGCTCCAGAAGATATCAAGTTTGACATTCATGTCCTAGTTTTAATCAAAATGTTGACAAGTCTTGGGGAAAAAGTTCTAAACTTTAAAAAGCCAGATGTCATGCATCCCCTACACATACACAACCTTGGTTGGAGATATGGTGTAGTGTGATTTCTTATCTGTTTACAAGGATATTTATGAAGGTTAATCTCAATTTATTTGATTTATGGCATTCAACTAACAAAGCCAAAAAATACATAGGGGTTGAGCTGGGAAAAAATGGTGGTGGGGCACATACCTATGTTTTTGGATGCTGATGGAGGAAGAAAACAAGACCAGATGACCAGAAGACAAGTTTATCATACATTAGTCTTAATTTTGAGCAAACATGTTGACAAGCAAGACATCATACATCAATTTCACCTACACAACCTTGGCTGTCCGTCCAGTTTTGTGTAATTATAGCGTTTCAAAAATATACAAGAATGTCAGTCTCAATTTATCAGAAATTGTGCATTCAACTTACACGAGTCAACCAATACCTAGACTTATTGGCATGGTAATGTAACCCAGGTCTTGTGAAATATAGACTCAGTGGATATGAAGGTAGACTTGACAAGATGAAGCTTCGAAAATGTTTTTTCTATCACTATCCCAGTTTTGCATGGTTTGAGCTTGATGGAAAAAAGAGACCAAAGATACTAATATGCTCCTTCTACATTGATGCCTTTTAGGAGGAATGGTCTGAGCAACAATATTTTAAATTAAAACAAGTCTTACAATAGCTTAAAGGGGTTATCCAGTGCTACAAAACAGGGCCACTTTTGCCCCACTCCTGTCTCCAGATTGGGTGGGTTTTGAAACTCAGTTGCATTGAGGTAAATGAAGTTTAATTGTAAACCACACCTGAACTGAACACAAGAGTGGGGCAAAAGTGGCCACGTTTTTGTGGCTCTGGATAACCTTTTTAAAGGGGGCTTTCTGGGCAGGGAAGTTTTCAGGTATGTGCTGTGAAGGGGTTGATTAAAAACAATCACCTGTACTCACCTCCCTGGCTCCTATGCCACCACCGGTATCGGGAGTAATTGGCTGCATGCATCTGCCATGCCGTGACCTTCAAACCCACACAATGACCTCAGAGAAGGACAGCTGAGCAACATGATACTAGTGGCAGAGCTGAAACCAAGAAGGTGTTTTCTTTTTAATCAACCCCTCCCCGGGCATATTCAGTAACTTAACCACTTCTTGCCCAGACAACCCCTTTAAGGAACCCGTGTTGATAAGTAAGTAGACCCTTGTCTACCTACAAGGACATCCCACTTATAATGTCCATATGCCCAAACAGGGCCAATGTAAGGATTACTTCAGACAACACCGTTAAGAGACCTCAACACTATCAATTTGGGGTTGGGTGACTATCGAAGTCCTTAGAATCTTGGATGAATAATCAAAACCCCTATTGGCTTCATGTCACCAAACTCAAGATTTGTCTAATGTCACAATATTCTTACCAAAGGTTTTCTAGAAGGAATATATTGTGAAGTGATAAGCTGATATAATAAATATCACAACTGTACATGAAGGAGAGGAGCACTCGGCACTAGTTAATCTGTGTTCAAAGTCTGTTCCTATCATCCTAAATCATGTTTAAAAGGAATCTGTTCCTGAAAAGATCACCTTGTAATTATAAATGTTCTTTTCATTCCACGGCTCCCTCGGCTTCCTTTGCTCTTGACACATTCACCTACCACTGTTTCCCACCTGTCACTAATCACACAAACAGCATTATCTTCTGAACCATTAGGCATTCTGTAAATGCTTTATTTATTCCACGAGCCAGAAATAAAGTCTTCAAATATTAGAACACTATCAAAGTATCAAATGACATCTCGGAAGAAGAAAGTGAATTTAAATGGGAGCTACAGACCGCCAAAGCCAAAAAGAGAAAAGTGCATAAAACATAATATCAAATAATATAGTAGGGAATATAATCATATGGCCATGGCAGCGGGAGAGAAGTGTACTGGTTTTATGTTGAGCAGTGACTCGATATGATAATTTTATAGTACAGAGCTACGTGTGATGAAGAGGACAATGGGTAACCACTTATTATATGGAAATGAGAGCTTTCTTTTTGGTTCAAATTTCTAAAGCCACTGTATAGACTTAAAGAAAAACTCTGGCGTTCTAAGAAAAAAAAAAACAACAACAAAAAAAAAACACTGACACACTTACATTTCATACTCACCATCCCTCCAGTGATGATCGCTGCTTGAATCTCCCGCTGGCCGCATCCCCGTCTCCCCCGGTCAGCGTCTTCGGATCTCCCTCACTTTCAGGTTCCAGTGATTTGAATGGGAGAAAAAAGGCTACTCATGCGCATGTGCACTGGCAGCCTTTTCATTAGTTGGATCACATCACATGGCTTTCAGCTTGCTCAGCCAATCAGGGCTGAGCAGGCTGGAAGTTATGTGATGCGCTCCAGCCAATGGAAAGGCTCTTGGTGCACAAGTGCACCAGTAGCCTTCTCTGTCCCATTCAGTTTTGCAGGAAGACGCCGAAGGGGAGGAAGACCAGGCCTGTCCCCCTGACACAAAATGGCGCTGGAAAAAGAGGACGTGGTCGACATTTATTGGGTATGTATGCTTTATTTCACTTCCGGGGTGGGGGGGTCAGGGGTTGGAGAGGGGAAGAATGGGGCCAGATAGACAATTAACATACATTACAAAGTTATATAACTTTGTAATGTGTGTTAATTAAGCAAAAAAAGTAAAATGCTGGAATGGAAGGGCTGAATGACGAATGTAAATTTGTTCGTATGTCGTTGATCGCATCTTTTGAGCTGACCTCAAAATCATTATTAGTCGTTCTCAAGTCTTTCAATGTAAACACTCGTCGTTCACAGTATATAGATACGAACGCAATTACAGTCATTCACAGTATATATACATACCCGATTATATTCACATGAATGACTTTTCATATCGATTTATCTTCTCGTCAAAACCTATTGTTTAAAAAAAGAATCATTGCTTGTCGTTTGCTAATGAAAACTTAAGCGATTTATCTGCCTGTGTAAAAGTACCCATAGAGGTAAATAGTAAACATCAGTCTACCTGCTTCCACCATAGAAAGACTGTATCAAATATATTTAAAGAGTATCCGTCGAGTATCTGTATGCAGAGAGCTCTTGAGCTCCTCCTATTGGTGGCTGTAGACAGACAGCATTTCATAATTTAACTTAATGGCTGAATAAAAGAAATATTACTGATAGCTTTGATACTATAACATATAATGAACTACAATTGAAAGGGTGTTAACACCACTGCTTTGAATACAGTATGATTTATCACTTACTACTGTGCTATTGACTTATAATATCTGTATAAAAGTCTCACATTCAGTCACAAGGCCATGCCCCATGTCCTGGAGTTCACTTCTCCCAGTTTTTTTAGACCGTATCCAGCTTTTCCAGGCACCCGGAGTGGAACGGCGTTTAAAGGCAAGTGACTGACAAGCTGACTGTCGAGCCTAGTGAAGCATTTTGTTTCCTACTACTGTACATTTGCTCATCCCTATTTACAGGTAACGAAATAGAATCAGCATCAGATGGTTAAAAGTCAAGATCAATAAGACTAATGGATAAAAAGCCCTCATTCAATACATACACAGGCTGATCAGATCTATTTAGAAACATTTATTTTTATACTTTGAAAAAAAAAAAGAAAAAGAAAACCCTAGTGTTATAATATTTATATAGTATAAAGTACCACCATATTCCACAGTGGTCAACAACTGGACATAAACAAGTAAAATGAGTAAACAAAGCAAAATGAGCAATCAAGGGGATAACAGGAGAGAGAAGCTTACACTCTACCCCTTGTTTCACACGTAGTAATAGTGCGGCCGTATGTACGGATGTAATAGTGCGCCCGTATATTTGAGGGTTCGTGTGTATGCTGTGAAGTATAGGATATGCGGCTGCACAGTGCACACTATGTATGAATCTACGGCCCTATCGTAAACGGACCCGTAAAAAATGAACAAGACCATTATTTGCGGCTGAATATGCGGCCGAGGATTGACAGGCGGTCCGTACAAAGTACTTCAAAAATAGCCGGGAATGATGCCGAATGCCGATGCCTCTAATAGTTACTATATTAAATTAATCAAAGACATTTTATTTGTAATCAAGACACTTTCGTTGATCAATAATTTATTTCTAACGAATCCATCATTTTGCAATTAAATATACTGTTAAAAAAAATAGATATATAAATAAATGTATATTTATCTATATATTTATTTTTTGACATTATATTTAATTGCACAATGATGGATTCGTTAGAATTAAATTATTGACAAACGAAACTGAATTTATTTCCAAGAAAATGTGTTTTATTCATTAAATATTAATTAGTACAGGAAGCACTATAAGCCGGTAATTCATATTCCCGGTAATAGAGCTTTCTGTACTAATCATCACTTTACTTTAATGAAAACATCAAATGTTTCTTCTAATTATGTTATGACAATAGCATTATTAGAAGAAACATTTAGAATTATATGTGCGCTCAGCTGATTGGCTGTTCGGCTGAGCGCACATATAATGAGCCGGTCCGCAGTACAGTGACTTCATTGTGCTGCGGACCAGCGAAGAGGACACATCGGGGTGAGTATAGAGCTCTCCCCACCCCCTCCCCGGCACTGCACCCCTCCCAGCAAGGAAGGGGGGGTCAGTTAACCCCTTCCTTGCTGGGATGGGTGCAGTCTGACATCAGTCTGGCCCCCCGGGGGTTAAGGGGGATGCAGTACATCCTCCCTTAACCCCTTGGGGGTCAGACTGTAAGCAGCGATCTGTAAAGATGCTGCATACTGTAAGGTGCACAACACCGCTCACAATGATGGGTGTTGTGCTCCTGTTTGTGTGTTTTTGTGTGTTTCTCCCTTTTTGTTTTTCAGATATCGGTATCCTGGGGATTACGTCGGATTCCGTGGACTACGTCGATGACCAGCGGTTGTTCTTTGAATTTTTTTTTAATAAAATGGTCAATGAGGGTTGTGGGGGTGTTTTTATTTGAATAAAAAAATTTGTAAACTTGTGTCTTGTCTTTATTTCTTTACTTTATAGACTTAGTAGTGGAAGCCGTCTAATAGACGGAATCCATTACTAAGTTGGGGCCTAGTGTTAGCCGGTATAAAATGGCTAACACTAACCCCCTATTATTACCCCAGTACCCAATGCCACCAGGGGTACTGGGAAGAGCCGGGTGCCAGTGGTCCCGGAGCGTCAAAATTGGCGCTCCTGGACCGGGCGGCAGCAGGCTGGTAAGATTTAGGCTGGGGAGGGCCTAAAACAATGGCTCTTCCCACCCTGGTGTTACCAGGCTGCTGTCGTTTGGTTTTTAACCCGGCTGGTTATAAAAATAGGGGGGACCCTATGCGTTTTTTTTTAATTATTTATTTATTTAAAAAAAAAACGCATAGGGTCCCCCCTATTTTTATAACCAGCCGGGTTAAAAACCAAACGACAGCAGCCTGGTAACACCAGGGTGGGAAGAGCCATTGGTTTAGGCCCTCCCCAGCCTAAATATTACCAGCCTGCTGCCGCCCGGTCCAGGAGCGCCAATATTGACGCTCCGGGACCACTGGCACCCGGCTCTTCCCAGTACCCCTGGTGGCATTGGGTACTGGGGCAATAATGGGGGGTTAGTGTTAGCCATTTTATACCGGCTAACACTAGGCCCCAACTTAGTAATGGATTCCGTCTATTAGACGGCTTCCACTACTAAGTCTATAAAGTAAAGAAATAAAGACAAGACACAAGTTTACAAATTTTTTTATTCAAATAAAAACACCCCCACAACCCTCATTGACCATTTTATTAAAAAAAATTCAAAGAACAACCGCTGGTCATCGACGTAGTCCACGGAATCCGACGTAATCCCCAGGATACCGATATCTGAAAAACAAAAAGGGAGAAACACACAAAACACACAAACAGGAGCACAACACCCATCATTGTGAGCGGTGTTGTGCTCCTTACAGTATGCAGCATCTTTACAGATCGCTGCTTACAGTCTGACCCCCAAGGGGTTAAGGGAGGATGTACTGCATCCCCCTTAACCCCCGGGGGGCCAGACTGATGTCAGACTGCACCCATCCCAGCAAGGAAGGGGTTAAGTGACCCCCCTTCCTTGCTGGGAGGGGTGCAGTGCCGGGGAGGGGGTGGGGAGAGCTCTATACTCACCCCGATGTGTCCTCTTCGCTGGTCCGCAGCACAATGAAGTGACTGTACTGCGGACCGGCTCTTTATATGTGCGCTCAGCCGATCAGCCAATCAGCTGAGCGCACATATAATTCTAAATGTTTCTTCTAATAATGTTATTGTCATAACATAATTAGAAGAAACATTTGATGTTTTCATTAAAGTAAAGTGATGATTAGTACAGAATGCTCTATTGCCGGCATATGAATTACCGGCTTATAGTGCTTCCTGTACTAATTAATATTTAATGAATAAAACACATTTTCGTTTAAATAAATACAGTTTCTTTGTTCAATAATTTAATTCTAACGAATCCATCATTGTGCAATTAAATATACTGTCAAAAAATAAATATATATATAAATATACATTTATTTATATATATATTTATTTTAACAGTATATTTAATTGCAAAATGATGGAATCGTTTACATTTAATTATTGAACAATAAAAGGGACTTTATTAGACAGAAAATGTGTTTTATTAATTCAATATATTAACCATGAGAGACATCGGCATACTGCAGAGGATCGCAAACCCCGGTAATAGCGAGTCATGTAAACTGTGTTCCCTGCTTTCCCAGATGCATCCAGAGGTGTTTCCATCACTTTCTTAACATTTTATTTGTTATTTTTAGTTGAACCAGATTTCCAAGTAAATGACCGTATGTTTTGAGCCGCATGTCTATTTTTTCCCACGGCCGTAGTTTCACCCGCACATTTACAGCCGCATAAAAAATACAGCCGCACAGTTACAGCGTGTGAAACCAGCTTACAGGAGAGAGGACCCTGCCCATAAGAGCTTACACTCTACAGGAGAGAGGACCCTTCCCATAAGAGCTTACACTCTACAGGAGGGGATCCTGCCCATAAGAGCTTACACTCTACAGGAGAGGGGACCCTGCCCATAAGAGCTTACACTCTACAGGAGAGGGGACCCTGCCCATAAGAGCTTACACATTACAGGAGAGAGGATCCTGCCCATAAGAGCTTACACTCTACAGGAGAGAGGACCCTGCCCATAAGAGCTTACACTCTACAGGAGAGAGGATCCTGTCCATAAGAGCTTACACTGTACAAAAGAGAGGCCCCTGCCCATAAGAGCTTACACTCTACAGGAGAGAGCATCCTGTCCATAAGAGCTTACACTCTACAGGAGAGAGGACCCTGCCCATAGGAGCTTACACTCTACAGGAGAGTGGTAGATGAAGTGTCGGATCCTCGGGGTAGGCGGGGACCACAGGAGCCAGAATGACGGCGCTTCACGGCTTCAGGTTTAATGAAGTAAAACGATGAATTTTAATGGTCTCATAAACAACGCGTTTCGAGGCATAAATTGCCCCTTTGTCAAGTAGGAGAGACAAAGAGATGTCTCTCCTACTTGACAAAGGGGCAATTTATGCCTCGAAACGCGTTGTTTATGAGACCATTAAAATTCATTGTTTTACTTCATTAAACCTGAAGCCGTGAAGCGCCGTCATTCTGGCTCCTGTGGTCCCCGCCTACCCCGAGGATCCGACACTTCATCTACCATTCTCCATTCCCTGATCTCCTGGCTTGGGATCTCGGCATCTACCCTTGGAGCCTGGCTGCTACGGCTACTACCTCTCTCTTCACTGATGCATACAGGTGTTGTGTTCTTAGCACAACACCATCAGGTGAGCAGTTTTATTATCAGCTTGTTCGACCTACAATCTGTTGTTTACGTTATCACCCTATGGCGCCCTTTCCACTTTTTTAGCCCTACTCTACAGGAGAGAGGACCCTGCCCATAAGAGCTTACACTATACAGGAGAGAGGACCCTGCCTATAAGAGCTTATACTCTACAGGAGAGAGGACCCTGCCCATAAGAGCTTACACTCTACAGGTGAGAAAACCCTGCCCATAAGAACTTACACTCTACATACAGTTGACTATGCCCATAAGAGCTTCTTCTCTACAGGAGAGAGGATTATTATTATTATTATTATTATTATTATTTATAAAGCGCCCTTAATTCCAGAGCGCTATACAATAGATAGGGGTAACAAGCAGAACAATACAAGATCAAAACACATTACATGAAGGCAAAAGACAGACTGGTACATGGGGGAAGAGGACCCTGCCCGCGAGGGTTTACAATCTATAATCCTTCCCATAAGAGCTTATACCCTACAGGAGAGAAGACTCTGCCCATAAGAGCTTACACTCTACAGGAGAGAAGACTCTGCCCATAAGAGCTTACACTCTACAGGAGAGAGGACCCAGCCCATAAGAGCTTACACTCTACAGGAGAGAGGACCCAGCCCATAAGAGCTTACACTCTACAGGAGAGAGGGCCCTGCCCATAAGAGCTTGCACTCTACAGGAGACAGGGCCCTGCCCATAAGAGCTTGCACTCTACAGGAGAGAGGGCCCTGCCCATAAGAGCTTACACTCTACAGGAGATAGGACCCTGCCCATAAGAGCTTACACTCTACAGGAGAGAGGACACTGCCCATAAGAGCTTACACTCTACAGGAGAGAGGACCCTGTCCATAAGAGCTTACACTCTACAGGAGATAGGACCCTGCCCATAAGAGCTTACACTCTACAGGAGATAGGACCCTGCCCATAAGAGCTTACACTCTACAGGAGAGAGGACCCTGCCCATAAGAGCTTACACTCTACAGGAGAGAGGACCCTGCCCATAAGAGCTTACACTCTACAGGAGAGAGAACCCTGCTCATAAGAGCTTACACTCTACAGGAGAGAGCATCCTGTCCATAAGAGCTTACACTCTACAGGAGAGAGGACCCTGCCCATGAGAGCTTACACTCTACAGGAGAGAGGACCCTGTCCATAAGAGCTTACACCCTACAGGAGAGAGGTCCCTGCCCATAAGAGTTTACACTCTACAGGAGAGAGGTCCCTGCCCATAAGAGTTTACACTCTACAGGAGAGAGGACCCTGTTCATAAGAGCTTACACTCTACAGCAGAGAGGACACTTCCCATAAGAGCTTACACTCTACAGTAGAGAGGACCCTGCCCATAAGAGCTTACACTCTACAAGAGAGAGGTCTCTGCCCATAAGAGCTTACACTCTACAGTAGAGAGGACCCTGCACATAAGAGCTTACACTCTACAGGAGAGAGGACCATGCCCATAAGAGCTTGTTCTCTACAGAAGAGAGGAAGCTGCCCATAAGAGCTTACACTCTACAGGAGAGGGCTCTACCCATAAGAGCTTACACTCTACAGGAGAGGGGGCTCTACCCATAAGAGCTTACACTTTACAGGAGAGAGGACCCTGCCCATAAGAGCTTACACTTTACAGGAGACAGGACCCTGCTCATAAGAGCTTACACTCTACAGGAGGGAGGACCCTGCCCATAAGAGCTTACACTTTACAGGAGACAGGACCCTGCTCATAAGAGCTTACACTCTACAGAAGAGAGTATGCTGCCCATAAGAACTTGAACTCTAAAGGAGAGAGGACCCTGCCCACTAGAGCTTATTCTCAACAGAAGAGCGTACATTTCTCAAACTCTTGTGCCTATTTGTGCTACCCTGTATTATCTGATTTGTACTTTAATCTACTACATCAGAAAGCGCCTCTCCTTCCCCCTCTTCTTCCTTCTGACTAGACCCTGGGGTAAGGACACCCATATGACTGCCCTCACACACCATAGGAGGTAAAGTCTGATAGACATTCCATATTTAGTAACATTTTAAAAAAAAAAGTTGGGCAAACAACCAAAACAATTTTGAATCAACAAAACGTAAACCATAGTAAAACACAGCAATTTTCGCCAACCACTTACTATGTAGTTCCTTTTTATCTGCTAAGTTATTTTAATTTACCACCGGCTAAAATCTCGTCCGCCTTCTCCCTTATTTACCGTACAAACAATTTCCATTGTAAATTCCTCCTCTTAATAATTGCAAAGGGGTCGTAGAAGCAAGATGGGAAAATATTAGAAGAATCTCCGGTTATTCCATGTGATACACTACAGGGTCCTTTGCCTCTTAGCTGCCCATGAGTACAGGCTGGCAAGTGCTGACTGTAACATTTCCATTGTATGGTTTATGCTAAATAGGCATATCTTAATTGCATTAGTCAAAATAATTAGCTAATATATTTTTGCATAATGACGAGGTAAGCAAATATCACTATAGCTCAGTGCTTCGTGCCTGAGTAAATTTGAGAAATTAATAGACTCCCAATTTTCTAATTATCAGCTTGTATTCCGAACCTAAACAATGAAGAAGCTACCGAGTACACCGGGGCTTCTGAAAATCCGTCTGCCGGCGGAAAAACTTTACGCACCTGTGTTTGTTTTTGTCCCTTTTTTTCTTCTCTTCCACAAAAATCCCAAAATCTTTATCCGTCATATTTCTACAAAACACTCCATCGCCTTCATCATTTATCGCCGTTTACACAGTGGGTCGATTATTCTAACGGCGTTTTCTGCTTTGGTGGCAATCATTAGACACAATGGATAATTATAAGATGGCTAATAGTAAAAAGGAAAGATAATTCCGTTTGGTGCAATTATAGGAAAAGATGTCCTTAATCCTCCGGAATAGAAATTTTAATGGTTTAACCTTTTTAATTATGTATTCTTAAGCACTGTTGGTTTAGACCGTAACATAAACAAACATTTGGCATATAAAGATGTTACAGGCTGCGAGAAATTAATGAACGTTTAAATCCGTATGTCTAATTTCGGCGAGGTATCATTCGCTGCATGATGGGGAAAAAAAAAAGATTTAAAAAAAAAAAAAAAAAAAGAGGAAAAGGAAAGTTTCACAACAATAAAAAAAATAAAAAAAAACAAATTATCAGAATACAACTAAATTCAAAGGGTTATCCAGGACTATAAAATTGATTCTTAATCTGACTCTTGGCACCCCGGCTGATTGATGGGCCCAGCGCTGTGTGTCCTCCATTGTTTACCAGGCACAGCTCCATACTTTTAGAAGTGGCTGCTTCCAGTATTACTGCACTGAACCAGTGTCGGACTGGAGTATCTGGGGCTCACCAGAGGAAATTATTGTGGGGTCCCCCCAATAAAGAACCAGTGAGAAACAACATGTTAGTGTTTTTTCAGGTTCATGAGCTGGGGGCCCACCGGAGGATCAGCCGACAACTTTCACAGTCCCTCTATACACTTGAACTTTTGACTAAATGTTTATGCGTTCTCAGTGGGCATAGGTCTTTTCCATGACAACATCTCTCAAGGTAGAGTCTGAAGGCCCCATACACATTAGTCAATTTGACATTTCATCCAAGGTCAGTGCTTTTGGCTACCTTTCAATGTATTTGTATGGTCACCTTAAAGCGATAGTATTTTGACACATTAAAAGGTTTATTTGGTTGGGGATACAATGCTGAGAAGGGGTCCGTGGAGCCTCAGTTACGAGTCTCAAAACACGGGAATAGCCAGATATCCCTCTCTCCAGAGAAGGAAGCCCATTGCCAAGGGGTGCCTCCTTGTGGGGAGAGCACCAAACCACCCTGATACGTAGCCTCTAAGGTCCTTACTCTGTTGCGAGCTTTGGGACCTAAATAGGGAAACACCAGGGTGGCCCCTGTAAGTCAAAGTCTAACTCTGTGGCGAGTATAATGACATAAGACAAGGGTTACCAAGGCTAGGTATCCATCCACAAACTGCAGTTTCGGGGTATTTGCCCCTCGTCAGTGTGGAATAGGATTCCGGCTACCGGGGGCAATGAAAAATAGACCAACAAAACACAACAATCACTTAATTGAGGGAGAAAAGCGAAAAAATCTAATAGAGTACTTATTTACGAGTCTCCACTGATTGCCCCCTACAAAATTTGAATATGCAAAACACGGAAATAGCCAGATATTCTCTCCAGAGAAGGAAGCCCGTTGCCAAGGGGTGCCTCCTAGTGGGGATAGCACTGTGGAGTAGGATTCTGGCTACCGGGGGCAATGAAAAAATATACCAACAAAACACAACAATCACTGAACTGTAGGGGGCAATCATTATAGAAGGAATGGAGAGGTTGGGAAACACAAGGGCCGACAGAGGCTGCAGGGAGCATGAAGGAATGAGTAGGGTATAAGTGGGCACATAAATACAGCACTGTCCGGGGAGAGAGGGGTTACAGCTATGGAGAGATTACCTCCACAGTCCTGTCCCCTGATGCAAGCCCCAGCCTGAAGTGGATCTGCTAAGATTTGGAAGGTGAGGGAGACTTTCTGGGTCAGAGTACAGTGCTGTAGACCCCGCTATGCAGACCATGTCCCTCCCCCTGTACAGGGAGCTCTTAAACCAAAGCAATGCTCTTAAACCAAGTCACAATTACGAAAAACTGTGAGCTCTTCTTGCAAAATGCTCTCATTCCAAGTTACTCTTAAACCAAGGTACTACTTGTACATAGTAAAATGGAAAATTTATAAAAAAAGAAAATAAGAAAAAGTCACCAAAAGTTCTTAGAATACATAAAAACTTTATTTAAACTGTAGTTTTCTGATGACCCATTTGCTGTTTTTGCGACTACGAATCCACATAAAAAAAAAGCATAAAGCACACCCTACACATTATTTGACTGATTGAACTGTAAAGTAAACCCTCCCCTTCTTACAATGAAATTTTTGTCAATAGTTATTTCCTATACAGGTTCCTGAGAACATCATGGACCTGAATAATTGAGCAAGCTTGTGGACCGAAACCAAGGTTGTCTGGGTAGTGTGTTTTCTGTAAATGTCACCAAAAAATGTAATAAATAAATTCAAAATGTATCCAAGCTTTGGAAGCCAAAGCGGCAATTCAATAATTGTATCTAATCTTTGAATGTACTTTTTTTTTTTTCAAGAAAACATAAAGTAGAGAACTTAGATGTAACGGAGGAGGAAAATCGATGGAGAACGTCTGGATTTAGAGCTTGTTAATGTGTTGTCTTGTCCCAGAATGTAAATCAATAACTTTCTTGTTACACAGATTATTATACTTGTGTGGTATTATATTGTATTGAACATTTTCTCTGTAGAATTATTTATTTAATTTGGCAAAACTTTATCGATCCGGCTCCGTGTTAGCAGATTATGTGGCTGGCCCTGGCTGACTGTATTAACGCTCTAATGTCAGGCCTTGTAATTACGATTTGCTACAGTCTTGAGTTTGATGCCTCAAGGTTCCTGGTGTAACATCCATGACGTAGATATCATCCCAAATGGGCAAGATAATTTGGTCTGTATGGTATGTAATAAGTAAGGCCTGGGTTTACAGTTTAAAGGGGCACTTAGACTTTTTTTTTTCATTCAGATCAACTGGTTTCAGAAAGCTATATAGATTTGTAATTTATTTCTATTTAAAAATCTGAAGCCTTCCAGTACTTATCAGCTGCTATATGTCCTGCAGGAAGTGGTGTATTCTTTCCAGTCTGATGCAGTGCTCTCTGCTGCCACCTCTGTCCATTTCAGGAACTGTCCAGAGCAGCAGCAAATTCCCATAGAAAACCTCTCCTCCTCTGGACAGTTCTTGACATGGACAGAGGTGGCAGCAGAGAGCACTGTGTCAGACTGGAAAGAATTTAAAGACTCTTTAATTCTCAGGATTGGTTGTACTAGAGATTAGAACCCCCCCCCCCCCAGCCATACAGTGATGTCATCCCCTATTTTTGAATTGCTAATATCGCTTTAAGACGTTAAAGGCCACTATTCCTTATTTCCCTATTTAGTCTCTTTCACAATTGTAAGTCCGGACATTAGATAGAAGGGGGCTGCTGGGAAAAGATGATTTAATTTGTAAATGGAGTTGTTCTTTACGTGTAGAATTAATCTATTCACACTTGAAATTTCTTCAATCCGTCAATAGGAAAGAGACAAGTTACGGCTAACTGCAGCCTTCTATATCTCGTCTCTAGACGCTTCCGATTTTAGCCGCACACAATCGCGTCCCGCCGGCATAAAACCTACAGAACATGGCACACAATCGTTTTTAATTTGTAGCAAACACAAATCCTTTTCAGCGAATGATTAGTCATTTACATATGTTTGAAAGCATCGGCTCCTAAGCCACTCCTCGGAGGTTTCCTTCTTGACCGGATTCTAAGACGAACCAGGGCACCTGCACACACAGGTGGATGTAGCACATTTTAATATGAATGTAGGGCTGGCACCTCGCCAGGAGAATCTGGTCTGGTGGGTGATCCCAGAGGAGGCCCAGGAAAGACGTCTGTAACAACCCCCTACTGCTCTCCGAAGAAAAGAACGTAACTCCCCTCATCAACATCGGCGGCTAAGAAATATTGTGATTGTGAACGTCGAAGCTGCCTGTTCATCTTATTCGGAGGATAGTTGTGAGGAGATTCATTATTGTTCCTTATAATAAACTGAGAGAACCTTGACCAGTAAAGACAGCTTAAAGTTTGGTCAAAAGTTGTGTGATCCGGCAGTAATGGCTGACTGTTCAAAGTCTATGGGGTCCTCCTGACTCATTAATGAGGTCTCGGGAGAGAAGGATCGGCAATGTTGGGTTACAACTACTCTTATCTCCCTTATCGCCAGAGCTGTCTGAAAGCAACTTACCATTTCTTTCTCCAGAACATTCAACTATGATCAACAGTCATGCCTATTTCCCAAAAATACTAGAGGTGTATGGTGACCTTCATGCTTTTTGTTCAAGTCTTCAGAATGATTATGATAAAATTATAAGAAGGTTCCACTCTTTCGACATTTGTGCTTGGAAAGTTCAAGGAAAAGGAGGACAACCACTAAGAAGATGGTGTCACACATAGCCGCAATGGCTACCCCTGCCCTCCTCTGATTGCCGTGCTCCTTGTAGCCTTCTCACCCAGTGTCCCTCTGTTCTCTGGTGCTGGGACTTCCAGTGTTGCCTCTATAATGACTGGCTAGTGTGCGCCAAAGTTCCTTCTCTTCAGTTAATGTCCTGACTTCTTAAGGCCCTATTCCACGGAACGATAATCATTCGGCCGCTATTAGCTGTTACGGCAGATAATCGTCCTGTGGAATAGAAGGCAACGATCGTTCATGTTGGCTGATCGTTGCGTCGTTTGTCTTTCAAGCATGTTGAAAAACAAACAACTGTGATAGCAGCGATCTGCTGCTGTCGCTCTGTGGAATAGGAGCAGCAGCAGCAGACCGCCACTATCCTATATGGCCTGCCCAGACGATCTAGCGATCACCCGCGCAGCCCCCCCCCGCGCACCTTGAGCTAGTAGCGCTCGTTTGCTCCCCATAGTTGCCCCGTGGAATAGGGGCTTTAGGCCACCTAGGGGAACTAGGTTACTAGATTCTTGTAAAGTTCAATGAACGTCTACAGTTCTGTCTCCTCAGTTATGAACCAACTTGCTATGTGACCATGTCTGTCTGACCCCTTTGGACCATCTGCCCTTATGAGAGAAATCCACTTGCTCTGCCATTTAGCCTATTTTCTATACTTATTTAACTCTGCTGACCCTGCGCTCCGACATTTTTTTATCTTCTGTTTTGGCACTGTGCTTGGAAATTCTCTCTCATCAACTGTTTCTAAAGAAGCCAGAAGTTTGGCTTTTGGTTTTGTTGTGCTTGCTCTATGTGTTGTTTTTTGTTAGGCCTCATTCACATGATCCGCGATCCGTGCTGCAATGACCAGATGAGGATCGCGGCACAGATTCCCTTGAAGTGCAGCCCTCCGCCGCCTGGCAGCAGAGATGACAGGAGTGTATAATGTTTGCTTCTGTCATCGCATCTGACAACTACTCACCTACTCCCCCAGTGCCAGCCAGGCTTACACGCTCACCGAAAGTGGCGTGGACTACGCTGGTTTGTGCTGGAGCCGGGAGAAGAAGGCAGCATAGTCCAAGCCACTTCTGGTGAACATGTAAGCCAGCCGGCATGGGGGAGTAGGTGAGTAGTTGTCATATGCGATGACAGGAGCGCACATTATGCGCTCCTGTTATCTTTGCTGCCAGGCGGCAGGAATGGGGGCGGGCGGGGGTCCAATGCAGATCGTGGTGAAGGTCATGGCACGGATCGTGTGAATTGCTGCATTCGCTCGAACGGTTTCTAAAATTGTCCGTGGTCAATGAACAATGCCACAGGCAGAGGAGTCGACAGGGAATACAGCAGCTTTTGTAGACTTTCTGTGTGGGGAGATAGCCTGCTGTATAAAGCAATGCTCAGTGAACTGGAAGTGTGGGAGGGAAAAAGGAAGGAGTGCTATGAAAGAAGACTAGGTTAGACAATACAATGCATTCTGGTAACTGTAGTATTAAGCAACTGCTCAACCAGGAAGTAGTGAGAAGACATGGTAAGAAGGAAAGGATTACATACCCACAAAACAAAGGGAATTTTGATGGTTTTAGAACTGGGAAAGACAGGTAAGCAATGCTATATACATCTGCAGTATTTGCATTTTTTTTTTACTTAATGTCGGAGTACCCCTTTAACCCCTTTAAATTTAACACAACTAATTTTCTGTAAATTGTGGCAATCTGTTTATAAGCCATGCCCCTTTCCCAGACCACCCATGTTCTTTTTCCAGTTAAGGCGAACAATTGCCTAAAATACATTGAAAGTATATAGTCTCATGTCCAGAGCGTACATTTGACGGGATTGACGGGAACTTACCATCACCATTATGTAAGCCCAGGAAACACCACAAGCATATATACCAGTATATACACAATATCACAGACTAATTATTCCTAGGTAGAGGCATAAACAAAACTCATTCTGTCTTCCTTTAGTATCTGACATTCTGATTAGTAACTGAATGCATTGCGGTAATTGAAGCGTGATGTCATCAAGCATCAGTTTTCATCAATCTCCTTCATAAAAAGTGACATTTCAGTAATTACCTGATGGTATCTGTCTTTATGCGGCCTATATAAATTTCATTATTATCACTTTTCGGCCTTATCGGGTAACATAAACCCTGATTGTAAAAGCTAAGGAGCCGCTTATGGGGCGGCGTACTATCTACTCGTCAGACTATATAAATATTATATTAATAATGTAAAATATGCAGCTCAACCTATTTCTGCCCGATGCTGAAGAGAACGGCCTTAATTCTTGTTGTCTGTTCTTTCTGCGCTAGATCTACAGACACAATTTTTTTTTTTCTGCATAACATAAAGCTAAGGTACGCTGTGGATTTGTTGACAGTCAATTGGGGATTATGTTTGCTTTGTTTTCCGTTAAACAAATGTAATGAATAAATCATTGTTGTTCAAATGTGCTTTTTTAAGTATCAGATGCGTTCACTTCTAGGCTTTGGTGCGCTCTACTCTTTAAAAGAGCACTAACCTATTTTTTCTTTTCATTTCGCTTAGAAGAGAAAAAGGAGGCAGACAACAAAAGAAAGCTTTATTGTCTTTGAAGAAAAAACGGGTCTCCGCTCTTATATCGTGAATCTACCTTTCCAAATTTGACCAGCACCGTAAAAAAATATTTAACAAGGTATTGTCCGAATGTATTTAAAATAAAGAATAAAATTTTTTGTGTCTATAGTTATTTCCATGGTAACAGACTACAACTCTTTGTAGTCAGATTATGCAATCATATTCAACACTCCATATTTCCTTTAGCCGAACTTCTTTGGACAAAGCAATGGGGGGTCTCTGATAAGACATGTGCCCTGGGTGCCAGGGAGGTATCTAACAAATCACTCTTCTTTGGCCAGGGTATTTAGTTACAGGCATTTAGGTATTTAGTCCCTGACTTGCCGCATCCCACGCTTGCCCATTAGATGAGTGGGGGTTACGGCTGGTGTACACCATAGGGAAGGTAACAATCTGCGCTTTCTCTGCAATGTACACCTCTGGTGCAAGCTTCATAAATGTTCCCTTTAGAGCACAGTATACATAGCACTCATAGAGAGTAGTAAAGTGGATGTGGTACAGGTAGAGAGTAGTACAGCACATGTAGTACAGGCAGGGAGAAGCATAGTGCATGTAGTACAGATAGAGAGAAGCATAGTATATGTAGCACAGGTGGAGAGCAGCACAGTACATATAGTACAGGTGCAGAGCAGTACAGTTCATGTGGTATAGGTGCAGAGCAGTACAGTACATGTAGTACAGGTAGACAGCAGCACAGTACACGTAGTACAGATGCAGAGCAGTACAGTAAATGTAGCACAGGTAGAAAGCAGTACAGTACATGTAGTACAGGTAGAGAGCAGTACAGTACATGTAGTACAGGTAGAGAATAGTACAGTGCATGAAGTGCAGGTGAAAAGCAGTACAGTACATGTAGTGCAGGTAGAGAGCAGTACAGTACATGTAGTGCAGGTAGAAAGCAGTACATGTAGTACAGGTGCAGAGCAGTGCAGGACATATAGTAAAGGTCAAGAACAGCACAGTATATGTAGTAGAGGTAGAAAGCAGTACAGGACATGTAGTACAGGTAGAGAGCCTCACAGTACATGTAATACATGTAGAGAACAGCAGAGGGCATGTACAACAAGTACAGAGCAGTACAGGACATGTAGTACAGGTAGATAATGGTAGAGAACAGGTAGTAGAGGTGCAGAACAGTACAGGTTAACTACTGTAGTCCAGATAGAGAGTACTGTAGTACAGCCAGTGGCGGATTATAATATGGGCGCCACGCCACCTACATTATAATCCGCCACTGCACTGCCACGGCTGATGCGTGGCTGCCGGGGTGTCCCGTCCTATCCCCGGCAGCGCGCATCAGAGAGCTCCCCGTGCGACTGTGGCTGTGACTTCCGGCGCACGGGGAGCTCTCTGATGGGATGGGACACCCCCGGCAGCCGCACATAAGCCGGGGACAGACCAGGAGGCGAGAGGCTCGACAGGGGAACGGATGGCAGGTGAGTAGTGTTGTGTTTTTTGTTTTTTTGTGTGTTATCTGCACGGGGGGGGGGGGGAAGAGGGGGACCATCTATAAGGGGGGCAGACAGTGGCATAGCTAGGATTAATGGGGCCCCATAGCAATAAAACTTCTGCTTAATCCCTTATGTACTGAAGTGTGTAAGTGACATAAACCTCACCTACATGCTGCTGAGAAAAAAAGGGTTAAAAGCAGAAGAGGTGATGGCTAGTGCACTAATAACCCCTGACCTCTGCAGGGCTCAGGAGAACAGAGGTCAGGGGTTATCAGACCAGTGAAGCAGAGATCGCCTTGTCTTCTGCTTATTAACCCATTTTTATGTTACAGCATGTAAATGAACTTTGGGTCACTTACACACAGCAGTACATGAGGGGTTAAGCAGAAGGACTCTTATCTTCCCTGTTGGCTCTTATCTTCCCTGTGCATCCCCGGGCCCCCATCCTACAGGGGCCCCATAGCAGCTGCCTACCCTGCCTCTATGGTAGCTACGCCTATGGGGGCAGAGGGGGACCATCTATAAAGGGGCAGAGGGAAGAGGGGGACCATCTATAAGGGGGGGGAGAGGGAAGAGGGGGACCATCTATAAGAGGGGGCAGAGGGAAGAGGGGGACCATCTTTAAGGGGGGCAGAGGGGGACCATCTATAAGGGGGGGCAGAGGGGGACCATCTATAAGGGGGGGAAAGAGGGGAACCATCTATAAGGGGGGGAAGAGGGGAACCACCTATAAGGGGGGGGGGAGAGGGGAATCATCTATAAGGGGGGACGACGGGGACCATCTATAAGGGGGGAATAGGGAAGAAGGGGACCATCTATAAGGGGGGAAAAGGGAAGAGGGGGACCATCTATAAGGGGGGAATAGGGAAGAGGGGGACCATCTATAAGGGGGGAATAGGGAAGAGGGGGACCATCTATAAGGGGGGAATAGGGAAGAGGGGGACCATCTATAAGGGGGGAAAAGGGAAGAGGGGGACCATCTATAAGGGGGGAATAGGGAAGAGGGGGACCATCTATAAGGGGGGAAGGGCCCAGGGTACATTTAATCCGCCACTGAGTCCAGGGTATGTAGCACAGGCAGAGAACAGTACAGTACATATAGTATCTATCTATCTCTCCCATCTATTCAAAATCTTTACATATAATACATATTTGTAGAAAGGGAACCCAGCACAGTGCAGATACTGGATTTCTAAAGAAGAAAAGCCGAGTTAAAGTTAACTAACAAGTCAATACAAGTTTAGAATAGTTATCTGTTTTATTGTCCTTGGGATTTGCCTCTGTTAACGCTTTTATTTTTTATTTGGTTTAACTTACAGTCTATTATTACGTTTGCAGTCGCCTCACTTCAGATGGCATATTGTTAGATTGGATCTTTCTAACATATTGAATCACAGCGACAAGCACAGTATAAAACACAGAGAAATGAATTTGAGTAATGTAATTCACAATGTGTGAGTGGCTATCCCAGAAAATTATATTCTTTTATAACATCAATATGTTTGCTAAAATGTAATATATATTTATAGCCTAAAAGGAGCGGGATGTGTGATCTCAATATTCTTCCAGACAATACTATACAATATCAACATTTTACCGGGACTGATATTGTAATTTTCTTTATCTTGACAGCTACCCTTTCAGTCTCCATATTCAGTAGTTGTTTAAAATAAAAGCGTAAAAGCAAAAAAAAAAAAAAAATCGACCATCTGAGGCCGAAACAGATACAGTGTACTAGATGGGTGTCCCAAAAAAAATGTTAATAATTTCCCAAAAATGCAATCATGTCTGTTTAAATGAGGAGGCCAGATGCCGTGTCCTTCCTGAAGCTTCTTATTTATTAGACTCTGGAGATAGTCCTACAGTTATTGTATTAAAAGTCATGACATTCAAGAGTCAGGGGCCATTATTTATCCCATGACGAGGACAGGGCACTGCGCAGTCGATAAACCCTCGCTCCCGTTCCTATTAAAGGTTTGCGTAGAGTTGGTTCTGACCTGACATGGCAGTTTATAGGTTATTTGTTCCTATACAATAAAATCAAATACAAAAAAAAAAAAAAATAAATAAATATAAAAAAATAAAATAAGAAATAAAAAAAATGTTATAAAAAATTTTGATAAAATGGCTTCTTGAGCTACAATATAACCAATGCTGAGGTATAGGCTTTCACAAAGAAAGGGCAGAGGACTTCTGGAGGTTGGAATGAATGTCAATCTTGCTGATTGGTGTCCATTTTCAGCGCTGCATCGGGGCCATGTATAAGGGTCCTATATGCATACATACTGTTGATGAAATGAAGGGTACACCAAGATACTGTGATGCTGGGACTCTGTAGGGGTCCTTTTTAAAGAAGAACAAACTTTTAAAAGTTTGGTGCGGCAGGGTTCGCCAAACTTTGAAGAAAAGTTTGGATTCATTCTGAATCGAACCTTAAATGAACCATATTTAGGCTATGTTCACACACTGTATAAACAATGGCCGTTGTTTGCCATTGAAATCAGTGCAATGTACGGCCGTGAGAATGGCCATACAGTGTGTGAACGGACTGTGGACTGGAAATAATTGACAATTATTTCCATGGTTGTAGAGGAACGGCCATTGTGCAATACATTGTGTGCACAGCGGACACTGTTTCCCATAGGATTCCAAACAGGGCACTCTTTTTTTAACAACAATGGCTGTTGTTTAAATCACCAACAATGGCCGTTTTTGTGTGAACATGTCGTAAAACAGCAAAAAAATTGCACGCGATTAGCTGTTTTAGTGCGGCTTAGCAAGTGAGACTGAGACAAGAGTGACAGCCTGCTCAGCCAATAACTGGCTATGGCACTGTCCCGTCTCAGCCAAAGAATTACTGACTGTGGCACTGTCCAGTCTCAGCCAATCACTGGCTACAGCACTGTTCTGTCTCAGTCAGTGAATGGCTTAGCAGTTTGGAGGTGGCTGCAATTAGTGGGGGACACTGGAAACCCCTAGGAGGACACCAGGGGAGCGCCGACAGGTGAGCATACCATTTTTTTTGTTTTCTTTGTGTATTAAATTGTGCGGCCACCATCTTCCATGGGGTTCATCACAAACTATGCAGAAAGTTTGCTTCGGTACAAAACCATCATTTTTGCAAAATTTGCATTGAATCTAAGTTCTTGAAATTCGATTCGCTCATCTGTAGTCCTTTTACGTGGGCTGAATATTGGCAGGCAGGAATTCTCAATAACAATAATCAAAAAGGTGAATGATCAACCAACAAACTAGAACTCTCTTGTTTGTTGGCAGATTGGGCTGTGTACATGTGGATCATACGAAGAAAGAGACACCAAGATATGGAACAGACCACCAAGGTATACCAAGACACGGACAGAGTCATTAATAAAATGTTAGAATGCAGCTGGACAGTAAAAAGTCCAAAAAGCCATTTCTTGATATTACTTTGTTTTTTATGGGAACTGAGAAACATCTACTTATCCTCTTATTTGATACTGCCCAGACTATATATTCCCCTTAACCTGTCAGACAGTTAGGAGATAAGGGGGAAAGGATAACCCTTTACTGTGATGTTTAGACCTCCAAAGCCTACATAAAGCCTCAAATTCTCTTTCTGGAGAGAACAATTTAAGAATGAAGCCCCTAAGTATGTTCTCCTGAATAGAAATGGACATGTCCTCTGACTCATAAGAGGGGATAAATTTACCCAGAGGAGGTTGTTGTTTGGTCAGAAGATTAATAGTGCAGTCATAGGGATAATAAAGTGGCACAGTTAATATTTTTTTTATTACTAGAGTATTGTTACAGTACTGTTGAGGAAGTCCAAGAGAAGCCTCTAGGAAAATAAATGGACAGTGGGACAGAGGAAGAAACAACTCAAAACACATCATTATAAACAAAAGGATTTATGGTAGATAAATTGCCTAGTAGCTCAGGGTTCAGGATACAGAGCCAAGGTAAGTCAAATAGAACTGGAAGAGTAGTCCATGGTAGAATCAGGAAAGAAAGTACTTTGAGCTGAATGAACAGGTGCCGATGCCTACTAGATCATCCTGAATGGAAGAGCCATTTATAGACATTAGACAAAATGGTTATTCCAAAGGAAACAAAGAGACTTGCGATGTAAGAAGTTCCACACAGCTCACGAATAAATGAAAGTTTCATAAGTACAAACAGATTTTCAGGAGCGTTGAGGATCACTGAATGAAGTATTCTCTCTTTGGGGCATGATCTCTCTGGTAAGTTTAAGAGAGTTTCTTTATGAGGACAATTGAGGTGACGATGACCCTTCTGCCCACAGTGTATACCGAGATAGCCTTCTCCATCTCTCTGATGTGGATAGAGCATCTGGCACACCTGCATTAGCCCATTGGTGAGAAGCCGCATGATGGATGCTGAAGTTTAAGGTGAACTGCTGAAATATATATCCAGAACAGAAATTCTTCTTTGGAGAGGTCTCTCTATGAATTGGAAGTGTCTAATTAACCAAAAATATCTCTCCTGGCCAGTTTATCTTTGATATGGCTTATTTGCCCTCCCAGAGGGCAACCACCGAAGCCTGTTTATTCCAGGATAAGCCCAAAAAGTATGGTGACACCTTAAAAGAGTTCAGTCAGTTCCAGTGAGATGAACAGGAAAAATGAGTCCAGCTCCCGGCCAGGATTAAATAAATTGAGCTTTATTAACACCCCAGCACCGTGCACACACTGCGGCAAACCCCCCAGAGAGAAGCCTACGCGTTTCGATTGCTAACCGCAATCTTAATCCTGGCCGGGAGCTGGACTCATTTTTCCTGTTCATCATACTACGACGCACTGGTTGAAGTGGGAGTCCGAGCAGTGAGGCTACAGGAACGGCGGTAAGCTGGCATTTACTTTTCTACTATGCACTGAGTTCCAGTGAGAGACTACCAGCCACAATGCAGTGCTAAGCCCTAGAGCTCAGCCCTAGAGTGCACTTACTAATTAGAAAAGGCTCCTACCCAGCCCCAACACTACCCTCGCACCCTCTTCTCTTCTTCTACTTTTCAAACCCCATCCCAAGTATTGACAGTATTGTTGTATTTTTGCACTAGCACATGTAAGCAGTTGCCTCTGTTATATAGTGTATTGCACTGAAGCCGTTTTAAGTAAAGTTGAATCACTAGTTAAGTCGGGTCTCTGTCATCAAATACACCGCACCTTGCACCTACATCTGCACCTCACACCAGTTTTACCAAGGTCCAGTTTCCTGTGTGTCCAGGGGTGGGTGCTATCACTCCTGGCCACCGTGACAAAGTTGCCCCAAAACACCAAAGCTCACCAGCTGGTGCAAAACCAGCATCTAGCGCCCCGGAACACGGCATGTATCCAGGCTTTCCCGGACTCCCTAGGGCTGCATCCAACTTTTTTAGCCACCTGTATTTAAATGCCGAACAACTGCACTTGAGCATGTCGGTTTGCGCTTGTCTCTAATGCCGAGTCCTCTAGGATCTTTCTGTTCTTTACCAAACACTCCCACAAAGAAGTATGATTTTAACTGGTCAGATCCCAGATAATCTAGGCCAAGGTCCACAGAAAACTTACAGATTGATCGGAATCAGGAGTATGAGCAGAAGTCAACTAGGAGGTGGGTATATGATGCAGAACAATCCGGGATAAGGCATCTTCTCTCTAATTGAATTTGATGACTTCATAAATATATTTATTATAATTTTAAATAACCTCCCCATAAAGCCCTAATTCCCAGTAAGTAAAAGGTCTCACACCCGATTAATAAGACGGTTACAATTCACCAGTCCTATTAGAGGAACATCTCACAGTTGTAAACTTTCTACCAAATGAGTTTCGAGCACCTGTGTCGGCTACAACAAAGTAACCGGCTAAAATATTGCATTTGATAAACCTATAAATCTTGTCTGGTTAATGAAGAGAATTTTTTAGATTGCAGGAAGTATTGGGCACTTATCTTACTCCATAAGATTAAATACTGTCTGGGCAGAATGCATGGCTCGGCATTTTCCCTTTGTACACATTGCTCAAGAACACATTTTCCATTAAATAATAATCACCTTAATTAATTGACTGGTAAGTTTATCTCCCTCATCTGGTTACAGTCATTTATCAGAGGCATGGAAATGAGGGCCACGGGTAAGGCTGGAAGTGTATAATAAGCAAAACTCGCTGCCCCGTCTTGGTGCTAACAAGGGAGCGGGTAAACTCAATTTGCGATGCTGTAGGCTGGTTGTGGCAGTGCGATGTAGAACATTCTGTATACCTACTATTTATTTTAATACAACATTGCTGAACTTATCAAAGCAATTACCAGAAAATAAGTATAGAAAAATTGCAAATTTTTTCCATAGCGTTCTCATATTTTTGTACAAAACACAGAAAAAGTTGCAAATCTGTACAAAAATTGTCCATTGCGTAAAAAAAACTATGCAACAATTGTACTCCAAATTATATTATCTTTCAGACTGCTATTTTAGCCTACAGTATACTGTACTATACTGCCATGTATTGGGGATCACATGTTAAGGATACATGAAACCTTGGTCACATGACCATCCCTCAGGCTAGCTTCTGCTAGAAGCTGCTGATAGATTCTGAAGGAGGAGTCTCTTAAATACAATTTTCTCTCTTTCAAGAGAGCTGGATCATTGTAGTCAAGCCTAAAGTGATCTTGACACCCCCACCCCTTATTCTATGTGCAGTGTTACCAAGGTGGGGCTTCACGGCAGTAGGGCCTTTTAGCAACAGGGAGATGGGGGCCCAACTGCCATGAAGCCCCACCTAGGTGATACTGCCTACCGAGGAAATGAAAATAAGAACGGGGGGGGGGGGGGGGGGGGGGGGGGGGGGGGGGGGGGGGGGGGGGGGGGCGTCAGTATTACTTTAAGGGAATCATAATGTAAGTTACCATGAGTACAAGTGTTCCTAGCACACGCAGAGACTTTCTATAAGTGTTATTATTCTTGAAGCGACTAAAAAAGAACTGTGATCCACAGTCTAAGCATCCATCCAAAGACTGCAACTTTGCTTCCTTGTGTTGTAAGAAGTATTTTGTCTGGTTCTGTACGGTGAACTTCAGTAAAGTTTTCTCTCATTTTTGTGTCCACATGCACCATTATAGGTACGCCCACCTACCTAAGTGTACACCGGGGTTAAAGGACAACTCCCACGAAATTTTTTTTTAGCTTATTTAACACACATTACAAAGTTATATAACTTTGTAATGTGGTTAAATACCCGGTCTGGCCCCCTTCCCCCACTTTCGGACCCCCGACCCCCCCGCCCGGAAGTTAAAAAATATATACATTACCTATTACGATCGTCACGGTCCTCTTCTCCCGGGCGGCATCTGGTGACGACGACGTCAGAGCCGGGGGGCGGTCCCGTCTTCTTCCTCCTCGGCGTCTTCATAGAGAGTGAATGGGACGAAAAAGGCTGCTGGTGCACATGAGCACCAGCAGCCTTTTCATTGGCTGGAGCGCATCACATGGCTTCCAGCTTCGTCAGCCCTGATTGGCTGAGGTTGCTGGAAGCCATGTGATGCGCTCCAGCCAATGAAAAGGCTGCCGGTGCGCAAGCGCACCGGCAGCCTTTTCCATCCCCAGGACCCGGAAATCAGAGACATCGCTGGACGGCGGACGGCGGGCGAATGGAGTGGCGATCGTCACCAGAGGGATGGTGAGTATGGTGTCTGTGTGTGTCTGTGTTTTTTTTTTTTGGGGGGGTCCTGCGGGAGTTGTCCTTTAAGGACTTCCTACGATTTTGCAGACCCTCATGTACAAAAGTGGGACAGGATTACAGGGTTAGCAGCCACACAGCCATCTGTGGCCATACTAGAGACTTTGGGAGGGATTAATCAAGACTGGTGTACTCCTACGCCGATCTTAAATTTGGGCCCACCACCTTTGCCCCGGCCAGATTCACTAAGAGGCGCATGCCTCTTACTGAATTTGTCCGGCCATATGCCTAACCCTGCACCCAGCATAACAAATCTTCCATCTTCCAGCAGATGCCTAGCTCCCCCCTCCAGGGAAAATGGGCGAATCTGCGCCTTCTCCCTGGCGTACGCCCCAGCTGTAGGTTTTATAAATGTCCCCCTTTATTCAAAGGCGAGGTGCCCAAGACTCCCAATCATCGCTAGTGGGCGCCACAAGAGCATTAGGTAAATACATGTTAAGGCTATGTTCACACTACGTACATTTCCGGCCGCAAATATACGCCAGTAGTGTTGAGGTTGATGCGTGCGCTTGAAAGTATACGATATACGGCCGCACAATGCACACTACGTATAAGCATATGGCCGGATTGTATATGGCGCCGTGAAAAATGAACAAGACTATTGTTTGAGGACGGAACTGTTCCAACTCACGGCCATGGATTTCAATGCGGTCCATACGAAGTACTTATTTCAGCCAAATTGAACTTAATTTTTCGATCCAAAAGGTTCTGTGAGTTTTATTGGGCTGGGCGAAGATTTCCAAGTAAATGACCTGCTTCAGATCGCTTCGAAACAAGCTAGAGAAGCATAACTGAACTACGGACGTATGTTCGCGGTTCGCACGCATCCGGCCGCATGTCTATTTTTCCCATGGCCGTAGTTTCAGCCGCACATGTACGGCTGCGTACGAACTACGGCCGGTCTCATACTAAGTGGGAACATAGCCTAAAGGTGTTGCTTCAAAGATTACCAAAAAACAAAGGGCACTTGAAAACTGGCATGCCACTCCTGCAACCTTTGCTTTGTTTTATCTGTAGGCCACTTGCTTTCCAATACAAGATATCTAGCCATCTGGAGAAGAAGCAGAATGGCACCTTCTTAGCACCAGTGTGGGACCCAATAGTAACCAACCCAACCAGTATGTTACCAATATAACCCATCAGGCCTTTTGAGTGTTCCTTTACAATAGGATCAGCTATCAGCAGCTAACCTGCTTGCCTATGGTTACTAGATTACTTTTTTTTTTAAATTTTGTATTTTTTTTATTTTTTATTTCAAAGACAACAGATTTGATATATGCCGACTATATAGTCAGTGTTACCCAAAGGTGGCGCTTCCCTGACGGCAATAAGTGCGAATGATTAATAGAAAGTTTCTAAAGTACAAATTCCGCAGCTTAAATAACGTTGTGTAAAACCGTATTTACATATCAAATTAGCTCAACTTTTAATTCCTTTCCTTTTTTTTTTCTTTTTTTGTCTTAAGGGCCTATTTATCAAGAGTCTCTTGAGATACGTGATAAACTTTGATGGATCTTCAGAATTTCTATGGCTCTGTTAAACAGAGAATTATATTCATTGACCTATTTTCCTATTGCATCTGCGCTTTGCTGTGAAAATTTATTTATTTTAACTTCCTGAAAAACTCCCAGAATAGAACCTCAAAAAATGATCTGTAAATGAAATTATCGCCTAATCTTCATAAATGGATGTGTAAAAGTGCTAAGGGCACCGGAGGAAAGAAGAGGTGACTATTATTTAGAGACGAGGTGGATTTGTCATATTTTCTCTTCTGGGCTATGATGCTAACTCTGTCACACCTTCAAGAAATTACTAACTCTACTTCACCTTCAATACGTAATTTATTAGGCTAAGTTCACACAACGTACTAAAACGGGCATTGTTTTCAAACTGCAGTGAAATACTTTGAAGTCAATGGCCATTGTTTTCACACAATGCATTGAATAACGGCCGTTGTTTGGCACTCAAAACAACAGCTGTTGTTCAATACATAGTGTAAGACAACATATGTTATTTGACACTGCCGTGTCAAACAACGGCCAATATATATTACATGTGTCACCCCATCAATACTGCAGTACCGGCCGGATGAACATTACTTTATTAACATTAACATTAACATTACTTTAGCACTTGGAAAAATACAGCAGCCCCATAGAGAATAAATGCTCCATTCATTCTGGGAACTATTGTTTCCCTATTCTCAGGGTTGATGAGAGTCCCTTCGGTCAGATGCCGACTAACCATCTGGTTATTCCCTATTGTATGCATAGAAGAAAACAAGGTGAGATAGGAATACATCCTTTAATGTTGATATCTGCTATCAGTGACCATGATCAGAGATAACTCTGATTCTAGTTATTTAACCCCCTAGATGCTGCAGCCAATATCAACTGTGGCATCCAGGCAGTTAGATGGAAGAAGGGAACTTTCCCTGACATCCAATTGCACCCCTCCTTCCTGGTCAATCACTGGCCGTGACACTGTACCATCTCAGTCAGTGATGTGCATAGGGTCCATAGAAGTGGCGGTGGCTGTGCTTAGTGGGGGTCCCAGAGATTCCACAGGAGGAAAGGTAACCATAGGATGTTTATTATGTTTTATATAGGGAAGGTGATATATAAAAAGCTTTTAAGTGTCAAAGTACTCTTTTAAATATAAGAAAAACTATATGAGCTGCAGAATAAAAATAACATCATTCATAATAAACATTGAACCCCATAAAAACCAAACCGAAAAGACTATGGTGCAATTCCATTTTTCTTTAAAACCTAACAAATCACTTTTAGGGGTTTCTCAATATATTAAGAAGTGCATTAAAGGGGTAACATTATACAGATATGTAAATAACCTCTGTTTAAAAAACTTAAAGTGTATGTACCAACAGGGTTTCTTACATTATCAGACCGGCACCACCGCTTCCCGTGCATGGTGTCTGCCCGAGCACCTCTGTGACGCGGTTCTTTAGAATCAATGGAGCCGTGTCACAGAGGGAAGATTGTCACACTGATGACCCACCTGGACTATCAGTACTGCCACCCACAGAAAGGGGAGATGACACAAAGATGTGGTCTTTACTGTGTAATTCAAGGGCAGACACAGACTGCAAAGGGCTCCTGTGCAAATATATGTTTGGGCCCCATAGCCTATTTGTGTCTCCACCTTTCTGCCATAAACGTGCACACACATATGTACGCCCGGGTATCCAGTACATGTGTCCTGGTTTCTCGGGAGGGCCCTACAGCACAGCACAGCACAGATGCCACTTAAGGACTGTACTTCAGTCTGTTCAGGCCCCAGTGTGGGACTGGGGTACCTGTGGCCCACCAATAGAACTGATCATGGGGGGTACCCAAATAAAGAATCCATCAGAACAGCACTAATAGAGGATAGATCCAATGGGCCCTTAATAACTGCAGGGGCACAGGTGGCATACATATACTGTATGTGGCTGCACAGGTGGGATACATGAACTGTATGTGGCTGCACAGGTGGGAGACATGTACTGTATGTGGCTGCACAGGTGGGATACATGAACTGTATGTGGCTGCACAGGTGGGAGACATGTACTGTATGTGGCTGCACAGGTGGGATACATATACTGTATGTGGCTGCACAGGTGGGATACATATACTGTATGTGGCTGCACAGGTGGGAGACATGTACTGTATGTGGCTGCACAGGTGGGATACATATACTGTATGTGGCTGCACAGGTGGGAGACATATACTGTATGTGGCTGCATAGGTGGGATACATGAACTGTATGTGGCTGCACAGGTGGGAGACATATACTGTATGTGGCTGCACAGGTGGGATACATATACTGTATGTGGCTGCACAGGTGGGATACATATACTGTATGTGGCTGCACAGGTGGGAGACATATACTGTATGTGGCTGCACAGGTGGGATACATGAACTGTATGTGGCTGCACAGGTGGGAGACATGTACTGTATGTGGCTGCACAGGTGGGATACATATACTGTATGTGGCTGCACAGGTGGGATACATATACTGTATGTGGCTGCACAGGTGGGAGACATGTACTGTATGTGGCTGCACAGGTGGGATACATATACTGTATGTGGCTGCACAGGTGGGAGACATATACTGTATGTGGCTGCATAGGTGGGATACATGAACTGTATGTGGCTGCACAGGTGGGAGACATGTACTGTATGTGGCTGCACAGGTGGGATACATATACTGTATGTGGCTGCACAGGTGGGATACATATACTGTATGTGGCTGCACAGGTTGGAGACATGTACTGTATGTGGCTGCACAGGTGGGATACATGTACAGTATGTGGCTGCTTAAAGGAGAAGTCCGGCAACATTTTTTATTAAAGTATTGAATTGCCCCCCAAAAGTTATACAAATCCCCAATATACACTTACAACGGAAAATGCTTATAAAGTGCTTTTTTCCCTGCACTTACTACTGCATAAAGGCTTCACTTCCCGGATAACATAGTGATGTCACTTCCTGGATAATATGGTGATGTCACGACCCGACTCCCAGAGCTGTGCGGGCTGTGGCTGCTGGAGAGGATGATGGCAGGGGGACACTGAGGGACACAGGGCACTGGAGGGACACTGATCATCCCTCTGCCATCATCCTCTCCAGCAGCCACAGCCCGCTTAGCTCTGGCATTCGGGTCGTGACATCACCATGTTATCCAGGAAGTGAAGCCTTGATGCAGTAGTAAGTGCAGGGAAAAAAACACTTTATAAGCATTTCCCGTAATAAGTGTACATTGGGGATTTGTATAACTTTTGGGGGGCAATACAATACTTTAATAAAAAAATTCACTGGACTTCTCCTTTAAGGGGAAGATGAAAGAGAAAAACAACCATACTGCAGGGGGGCACAGTTATTGGCAAAAAAGACATAAACTTACAGTACAATCAAACATGAGCATCAGAGGGTGGAAGCTCTGTGCTTTCTCTTCCACAGTCCACCCTCTATCTTCCTGTATGCAAAAGAACACTGCAGAGACACCATCACATGTCTCGACGTCAGTGAAATAGCCAGACCTTCCCTCCGGGAAGGAACAACCAAGCCAAAGCGTTCTCCAGTCAAGTAAACCACCTCAGCAAGGTATCCATCCACAGACAGCTGTTTCTGGTTTTTTGCCCCTCATCAGTGTGGAGTAGGTTTCTGGCTAGTGGGAGCAATGACTAGTAAGTGCATGCAAAAGGACGCTGGTTGACCTCAGGGAGATCAACCAAAACACTGCAGAGACACCATCATGTGTCTCAACGTCAGTGTATTCTAGAACATTGCCCCCTGGGAAATCGAATATGCAAAAGAACACTGCAGAGACACCATCACATGTCTCGACGTCATATTCGATTTCCCAGGGGGCAATGTTCTAGAATACACTGACGTTGAGACACGTGATGGTGTCTCTGCGGTGTTTTGGTTGATCTCCCTGAGGTCAACCAGCGTCCTTTTGCATGCACTTACTAGTTACTGCTCCCACTAGCCAGAAACCTACTCTACACTGATGAGGGGCAAAAAACCCGAAACAGCTGTCTGTGGATGGATACCTTGCTGAGGTGGTTTCCTTGACTGGAGAACGCTTTGGCTTGGTTGTTCCTTCCCGGAGGGAAGGTCTGGCTAGTTCACTGATGTCGAGACATGTGATGGTGTCTCTGCAGTGTTCTTTTGCATATTCGATTTCCTAGGGGGCAATGTTCTAGAATTCACTGACGTTGAGACACGTGCTGGTGTCTTTGCGGTGTTTTGGTTGATCTCCCTGAGGTCAATCAGCGTCCTTTTGCACCCTCTATCTTCCAGCAGCCTGACAGACACACTGACAAAAATCACTCACTGTCAGAGATGCTGCTGTTGTTCCTCTTCACAGTCCTGTCCCTGGCAGCCATAACCCTGCAGGATCCCCCCGGCCCCTGTCATCACACACTCTCTCTCCTCTCCTCCTCACACAAGGTATGCTGGACAGTGGAGTACAGGAGAGGGTGTCAGCAGCAGCATGCAGGAGGAAAGGAGAACCAGCCCCAGCCGGGCACAGCATCCAGTCACTTAGTGGGCCGCACAGGAGCAAGGGGCCCACTGATACTGATACTGATGCTGATACTGGCAGGGGGGCCCACTACAGACATGTGCCATGCTGAGCTGATATTTTAGAGTCTGAGCCTGGTGGGCCCCTCTATTGGCCTGGAGCAGATACAGAGCAGACAGAAAACTGCATAAGAGGAGCGGGACTACTGTACAACCACATAATGCGTGTCAGGGGAGAACATAAGCAAGAACCTTGCACTGTTTGGATTTTTTTTTAACAAGGCTGCCTGGAGTTCCCCTTTAACTATCAAATGGCCTAAGTGTTAAAGGGATAGTCTGATATCAGGTAAAAATAAAAAAAAACATGCTGAAGCAAATACAGTAGTGTTACTTACCTGTCTCTGTCTGTCTTAGTCTGGAAGCCACCAAAAATCAATTTTTTTAGGGTCTTAGTTCTGTATTTCCTGTTTCAGTGGTTTCTCAGTACTACAATTCCCAGAATATATTGTTTTCCCTCAGCTTCCCATCATAGTCCTCCCATCCTTTTGCACATCAGTGCGGTTACAGCACCTTCTGCATCAGTCACCACAAGGCGGTTTGCTGTAATCACATCTCACTCTTCCTAAATCTATCTATCTATCTATCTATCTATCTATCTATCTATCTATCTATCTATCTATCTATTATCTATCTATCTATCTATATGGCAGGGAGATGGTGGGGGTGGTCAGAAATAATGTCGTCACTCAAGGGTCCTGTATAGAGACAAGATCCAGCTAAGCCTCCTGTGACAACATGTGTTGTCTCAGGAGAGGGAGGAGTCGGGAGCTGGAGACAATACATATTATGTCGTTCTTTTATTTTCAACTTCCTGTCAGGGGTGAAGCATGCGAATGCACGCTGAAGCCGATACAACTAGTCATAACACTACATTATAGTTTATATTATATACATAAATTATAGGTCTTATTTAAGTACAAATGTCTGATACCAGTGTACCCCTTTAAATGTTTCTCTGCAATGCTCTCTCTTTAAGTATTTACTCCATATAAATATATGCACTACCAGGAGCTTTGGTTTAATCCCTATCACAAAGGAGGGGAAGGAATAAAAGAGACTACAATAAGGGGGTTGTTAAATCTACCATGAATGTATACAGCTCAGAGGGTTTTCTGTGCACACCATGACGACTTATAGCAGAAAATAGAAGCTGTTCTCATACTATGCAAATCACAGCACATAAATCCATTGTTTTATAGTATGTAAAGGGTCTCTAGATATATACATTTATATAATGGGGGAAAAAACATCGGCTCTTACCAAAAGCATGTTCTGCTGACAGTTATTTCAATGGAGGGCTCCATAGTCCCACTGCTCTTACAGTAAAGAATCCCTGCCTGGGATGACAGTGAAACCTTCTTTTCTCTAGATGCACAAGATGCCCCTTGTTATAGTTTTAGTTTAAAGGGCATCATTGGTGAAAATATTTTTCTTTCAAATCAACTGGTTTCAGAAAGTTACTTATCAGCTGCTGTATGTCCTGCAGGAAGTGGTGTATTCTTTCCAGTCTGACACAGTGCTCTCTGCTGCCACCTCGGTCCATGTCAGGAACTGTCCATTTTTTGTTTCAGCATTTTTTAAGTTGACAACTACATAACCTATATATTGTATAATCACACAAATGATGATAATACATATCAAGAAAAGTATGAGTCTTCCAAGAGTAGAAGATTCTGTAAGTGAAAAGAACAAGAATATAAGTTTAACAACAGGCAGGTAAAACATACTAAATAAAAAATATAGACAGGTGAGACCAATTCAGGGTATGATGTTAGGCCTAAGGGTCCATTTACACAGAAAGATTATCCGACAGACTATCTGCCAAAGATTTGAAGCCAAAGCCAGAGACAGACTATAACCAGAGATCAGGTCATAAGGGAAAGCCTGAGATTTCTCCTCTTTTCAAATCTATTCCTGGCTTTGGCTTCAAATCTTTGGCAGGTAATCTGTCAGATATTCTTTCTGTGTAAATGGACCCTAAGTTTTCATGGCTCCCATTTTGCCTAAAATGAGTTAGTAGAATTAGAACCATAGGCTATAACCTCTCCATTTTCTATGGGGAAATAATAAAATAATAGTTAGAAAGTAATAGTAATTTGTAATTTACTACTATTCAAAAATCTCAAGTCTTCCAGTACTTATCAGCTGCTGTATGTCCTGCAGGAAGTGGTGTATTCTTTGCAGTCTGTCACAGTGCTCTCTGCTGCCACCTCTGTCCATGTTTTCTATGGGGATGTGCTACTGCTCTGGACAGTTCCTGACATTTAAAGAGGTGGCAGCAGAGAGCACTGTATCAGACTGGAAAAAATACACCACTTCCTGCAGGACATACAGCCGCTGATAAGTACTGGAAGACTTGAGATTTTTAAGAAGTAAATTACAAATACATATAACTTTCTGAAACCAGTTGATTTGAAAGAATGATGAAACGTGGATGAAAAAAAATTGTGTAACTTTCATTTAAAGACCAATTTTTCTTTTCTCCGGAGTACCCCTTTAATCTAACAAGAGTGCTCTACAATGCTAATGGCTAAACCAGTTTGTTTCAGAGCCAGGTTAGAAATTATCCCTGCAGTGACCTCTATAGGTGAAAAATAGTATTACATGGCGGCCATTAGGATACATTGGATGGGGGTTTTCATCAACCCCTCTGATGATACTAGGACATTGCGGAACCTTGAACCATTGAAAGTGATGTTGTTTGCACCAACCAGCGACTCGCCAGCCATCATCCTCTGACTTTCATCACATTTTCCCACCTCATTGTTCATCGAATTAGCCTGACAGTGACAGAAAAGCTCCTATAACAAGCAACATAAAAGCTCATTGAATGGAGCCCGGGTAGGGAATGTATTGGTAATAAGATAAAACGAGGCTGATTAATGATCACACCTGAGACAAGTGGCACTTTAACCAACTTTTCCTGTTGATGTATGATGACATAATGTCCCTTCCAATTAATGACATGGATATAAAACACCTGCATTTAACGCAACAGCTGCACATTTTATGGTTAGCTGCTCCGACTCCAATTACATTTAAAGGACCACCTACAAGTTTATTTTCCAAGATTTTGTTATGTATTTTTGAATTAATAAATTGAATGGGGATAATTATGTTCATTAATAACTAGTAAGAGCGAGGACTTGATACCGACGCTAATCCCGAGTCATTTGCATGATTTTCTTTTATTGCTGGGAAGACAAGAACAGAGCGGCAAGAAGAAGAAGAAGAAGAGGAAGAAGAAGAAGAAGAAGAAGAAGAAGAAGAAGAAGAAGAAGAAGAAGAAGAAAAAGAAGAAGAAGAAAAAGGGATTAAAGGGGTTGTACGTGAATAAGAAAAGAAAAAGGTTCAAGGTAAGGTACTAAGTCCCAGTCCTCAATGGATCCTCAACAGAAAGAAGAATTTGATTTTCTATGGGGTATATGGAAGAGGCTAAACTGTAAAATCACATGCACATGCCTAGGGTGCCACTACACTCTAGTTAAAGGGGCACTCCGGTGTTATGTTTTTTCTTTACTTTCAAATCAACTGGTGTCACAAAGTTATATAGATTTGTAATTTACTTTTATTGAAAAATCTCAAGTCTTCCAGTACTTATCAGCTGCTGTATGTCCTGCAGGAAGTGGTGTATTTTTTTCCAGTCTGACACAGTGCCCTCTGCTGCCACCTCTGTCCATGTCAGGAACTGTCCAGAGCAGTAGCAAATCCCAATAGAAAACCTATCCTGCTCTGGACAGTTCCTGACATGGACAGAGGTGGCAGCAGAGAGCCCTGTGTCAGACTGGAAATAATATATCACTTCCTGCAGGACATATAGCAGCTATAAGTACTGGAAGACTGGAGATTTTTGACTAGAAGTAAGTTACAAATCTATTACTTTCTGAAACCAGTTGATTTGAAAGATTTTTTTTCCACAGGAGTATCCCTTTAAGCTGGATTCGTTTTGCGATCGTTTTGTGATCGCTTAAGCCTATCTCGCACATAGGAAAAATCAGTGAAAGACTGTTTACACGGAACGATCTGCAAATTTTTTGTGAACGATCAACGACGATTTATTAACATGTTCAAAGATCAAAATGAACGATTTTTAGCTTATCGCTTGATCATTCGCTGCGTTTACACGGAACAATTATCGCTCAATGCGATCGTTATCGCGAAAATTCGCCCGATAATCGTTCCGTGTAAACGTAGCATTAGGGTCCTATTTCACGGGCCGAGGAGGGCCCGATCAACGATGTAAACGAGCGGCGATCTGCTAGATTTACTAGGTTTACCTTACTAGGTTTACTGGGCCTATTCTACGGCCCGATGATCGTTGAGCGAGGGCTGCAGGGACATCGTTACTGATGTCCTTACAGCCCTTCCAGCATACATTACTTGTCAGTTCTTCTCTTCCTCCCCGGGTCCCGCGCGCTCTTGCTTCAGAATGGCCTGTCAGCTGACCGGCCACTCAGCCAATCAAAGGCAGCGGGGGTCCCGGCCTGTGATTGGCTGAGCGATCCGTCAGCTGACCGGCCATTCTGAAGCAAGAGCGCGCGGGACTCGGGGAGGAAGACGGAGCGGAGCAGAAGACCTGACAGGTAATGTATGCTGCTGCTTCTCAAATCGTCGATCGCCCACTGTGCACCGCTATTCAACCGTAGCGATGCGCGGTGGGGGAACAATGATTTTAGGTCTGGCCCTAAATGAACGATCATTCGATGACACAATCATCGGCTGATCGTTCTGTCTATTTCACCAAGCGAATAATCGGTCGAATCGGGCCAAATCGGGCCGATTTGGCCGATTATCGTTACTGTGGAATATGGCCCTTAGTCAATTCAATAGAATTGAGCTACAATACCACAAACAGGTGAGGTGCTGTTTTTGGAAGACTCTGTTCTGACTCTGATCAGTGGGGGGCACCAGAAACCTGTAGGATGATACCGGGGGAGTGTGGACAGGTAAGTACAGGCTCTTTTTTGTTTTCTATGTGTATCAAAATGCAAGTCCACCATCTTTACAAACTTGTTACGAACTTTGTAGTTTTGTTCTGTAACAAATCAAACTTTTTTGCAAAGTTTGTAATGTATCTCGATTTGTGAAGTTCGATTTGCTTATACCTAGTAATTTGTATTGCAGTGGAATTCACTGTGAAACTCGTAGCGCTAAGTGCCCTGTCATATGGTACATGTAAAGGCTCCCTTAAACATATTTCATCAGAATTTTCAGCAATATTTTTGCTAATTTTCCATTTTTCTTTGTTATAAAATAATCCCAATATCTTGCAGTTTTTATTCTGCCCATTAGGACACTTCTTGCTCACTTTCAAGTCTTCCTCTGTATTATCACTGACAGGGATACAATGAGGCATGACACCAGTATATAGATGAGTTAGGATCAGGCCATTCATACTCAGAGCTCAGCCTCCCCCTCCCTGCACAATGACCTATGCACAAGTCACAGAGCATGCCTAAAAAGTTTTCTATACAAAACAGAGAGTCTTAGCTTATTGTTAGGCTTAGTGTCATGACTTAAAACAATTAGAAAAAAAATCCTTAAAAATTATATTCTGGAAATATGTTTAACAATAAAACTTTTTTTTTTTTAAATACATTTTTTTTGTGCAATGTTTCCTTTAAAAATCTTCTAGTATTTTGCTTCTATAGTTCCTGTAAAGATCTAGGAATCTCTATGGTATGTATCTCATTGGTAACAGAAAACAGACAAACCCTTTGCAGTCTAATCCTGCAGTGGTGCTGCCTTCTGTATAACCTTAAATCCTTACCTACGTATATATTTAGTAGTTAATAAACACATACTGGAAAGAAAAATAGCAATCTGACTGCAGGATCAGACTACACAGTTTGTATGTAGTCTGGTACCATGGAAAAGTGTACTACACAGAATTATAGGAGACTACATAGGTAGAAAAACAAAGAATCCACTGCCTGAGGCAAGATGCTCATCTCACCTCTTGGCAGATGCAGCCCTGTCTAAAATCTTGCAGTTTACATACTGACTACTGAGCCTCACAATAGGCTGGGAATCTGGAATTTGGAGCTGAATTATGGTGCATGTTGTTTTCAGGATGGGGCTTAGTTCAGCTTTGAGCCTTATTTTCTGAGTTAAATTTTAGCCTTTAGGCTAAATTTGCAGCTGGTTTCCAGGCTGGTGTTGTTGGTACTCAACAGAGATGAGCAAACTTGCCAAAAGTTCAGGTTTATGCAAACCCAAACAATCAGAATTTGAATCACGCTGCTTGGAGAAGGTAAAAGCTGCCCGAGGACTGTCTAGAAAATATGGACTTTCTATTGTTTGCATCCACTTTCTCCAGGCAATGGGATTCAAATTGTTTCGGTTCATGCAAACCCGAACTTTCATCTCTAGTACTCATCAGGATAGTCCATATCTACTACAATTTAGTTGGAAGATCTCTTTCTGTTCTGTCCATGCATCTGTGCCTGAGCATTATCATAGCTCTCTGTATCCATTGTGAAGGTGTGCCGTTCTCCGTGTATTGATCTGTGATCAATTTCCTGACTCCACATCTGCATGACTCCTTGTACTATACTTAAAGGGAATCTGTCAGATGTGAAAGGGGCATTATTGTAGGAACTAGGGCTATTTTGGCCAATTGCTTTAAGAAAACAACGAACACTTTTTTTTTTTTTACCAATTCGAGATCCATTGAAGTAATGCCTTCTCCATAGGCCCACCTAAGTGCTATTCCCATATAATAGAGTGGTGTCCTATAACTAGAACATACTACCCCATTATGATTAGTGAGGGTTGGACCACTGGGACCCTCATTAATCCTAAGAATACAACACCATAATCACCATGTAATACCATATTATATCCTCTTCTAAAAATTTCCCCGCAAAGTGGTGCCCCTATTTACTTCTGATAAAATAACCCCTGTAATATAATAATCATAGGAAATACACTAGAAAACAGACATTTTTAACGGATGTCATTGAAAAGCAAATAAAGGGCATTATTTTATCATAACAGCTATCTAGAGATGAGAGAACCAAGTTCGGGTTCGAGTCCATCCGAACCCGAACGATCGATTGATTAGCGGGGGCTGCTGAACTTGGATAAAGCTCTAAGGTTGTCTGGAAAACATGGATACAGCCAATGACTATATCCATGTTTTCCACATAGCCTTAGGGCTTTATCCAACTTCAGCAGCCACCGCTAATCAAATGCCGAAAGTTCGGGTTCGGATGGACTCGAGCATGCTCGAGGTTCGCTCATCTCTACAGCCATCATTATGCACACAATGGCCACTATTACAAGAATAACGGCTGTTATTTGGCGTTAAATAATGGCCGTCATTTTAACGGTCTGTGACCATAGCCTTAAGATGGAATTTTTCATTTCGTTTTATTCTGAAACTTCCTTTTCCTAGTGGCCTTGGCTTCTTCCTGTTTCCGAAGATGTGTCAGCCCTGCAGGAACTGCCTGCTCAGCCAATCAATGGCCACCATTATGACCTGTGGCAGAATATTATAGGATATTTTTTTTATTTTTACAGGGACCTATGTATATAACATAACATCCCAGGACATCCCATTTAAAAGTAATGGTTTGTTCCCTTCTAGAGATGAGTGAACCTCAAGCATGCTGGGTTTCGTCTGAACCTGTACGTTCTGCATTTGTTAACCGGTGGCGGAAGTAGTTGGATGCAGCCCTTGTGCATCCTGGAAATTAAGGATACAGTTTATGGCTATGTTCACACAACGTACATTTTCGTAAAACCACGGCCGTGATTATTACGAAATTATCGGTGCCTTTGTTGCCTATAGGATCCCGGCCGGAGCGTATACACATGGTACACGCTCCGGCCGGGATCTCTCACGGCGCCGCAAACAACTGACATGTCAGTACTCTGCAGCCGCTATTCAGTGAACGGCACCAGCCGCTCGCTCCATAGCGTGCAGTGTAGAGTTCTGATGCGGGCGCGCAGGGATGCGCCTGCATCAGAACTCTGCGGCCCGTAAGATCATACGGCCGGTACTGCAGTACCGGCCGGGATGATCTTTCCAGAGACCGGCCGGGTCACGGAACGACCAATCTCTTACAGCATGTGAACATGGCCTATGGCTGTATCCATGTTTTCCAGGCAGCATTAAGGCTATGTTCACACAACGTACAACTACGGCTGTAGTTTTGCAGGGTGGAACAATGCCTATTGATGAATGGGATCCTGGCCGGAGCGTACACACATTGTATACGCTCCGGCCAGGAGCCCATGCGGGGCCGCAAAAAACTGACATGTGTTAGTTCACTGTGTGCTATGGGAAGCTCTGATGCGGGCGCACGCTGATGCGCCCGCATCAGAGTTCCGCGGCTGGACGGATCATCCGGTCGGCACTTAAGTGCTGACACCTCAAACCGTAACATAGAATTTATCTGTGCAGATGTTACAAACCCCAAAACTGCTAATTCATCCCGTAACACGTGTCTTTTTCTGTTCTCAGTTAGTGACGCCCTCAAAAACTTTTTGAACTTTACTCTCACATTGTAAAATATTCACTATAAATATATTTTAAATGATCTGTTTCTCAGATCTTGTTATAACCCTAACTTTATAGAATCATGATCCCGATATCAGGGGAGCTTTCACATACAACAATAACATATACAGCATAGCGTAATTATCACACTACCACTATACCTTAACCTGAGCCAAGTATCACATAATTACCTAGTCTAAATAAAGCACAGCATATTAGGCAAAACCTAATCTAAATTTTCAGGATTTTTATTATTTTTTTTTTTTATACTATAAATACAATTTTGCAAATTATATTTGAATTTAATTAATATTTTATACTCTCTCTCTCTCTCTCTCTCTCTCTCTATATATATATATATATATATATATATACATACAGTGGTACCTCAGTTCTCGAACTCAATTGGTTCCAGAAGGCAGTTCGAGAACCGAGCAGTTTGAGAACCGAGCAGTGTCTTCCCATAGGAAATAATGTAAATGGGTTTCATTGGTTCCAGCACCCACCAGTAGTTACCTACACTACTCACTTATTACATTGAAAAGTGTCCAGTTTTATCCCTACAGTACAGAACAGCACTATACTGTACAGTACATTATACACAAGAAATGGTCAACAAAATCAGCAATTCTAGTACAGTAGTCACCAACTCCTCACTCATCCTTTACTGTATAGAGTCCCCCCCCCCCATCCCAGCACTGTAACAGATGGGAGATGGTGGTGCACTGACTGCACTACTACTGTGTGGTATATGCACTCCAGTAGTCTTATACAGTACATGTATATGAAGCCTCAACAGTGCTAAACTTACCACCTACAACCTACCATCCAGGTTCGCCAAAACGTTTAGATACTAATTACTTCAACACTGATTTAGATTTTTTTTAAAGCAACATCCAAAATGAAGGCCATTGTAAAGGGATAAAAATTAAACATGCCCCCTTTTTTAAAAAAAAAAAATAATTATTGAACTTTTTTTTTAAACAAACATAAAAATATATATATTTTTTTAAGTTGTAAAAATTTATACAACTGTAAAATTATTCATCTCCTGCAAAGGTTTTCCTTAAAAAAAATAAATATTAAACTAAAATTGAAATATTTTGATTCAATCTTTTTTTCCAGTGATGTTGGAGAAGTACAGTAAAATGTAATGTAAAAAAAAAAAAAAATATTTGCAATTACTGCTGCCTTCCCCATGAAATCCTGGAATCTTGCCGAGTATTGTGCTGAGATTCATTGTAACTGGGAATGATGCATGAGAGTGTTATCCCATGGTAAAAAATGCTCTGTCTCAGATGTACTGCACATAACCTAGTTTTTTCTGTGAACTAGGTCCTGAGAGATTAAGGACATCTGGTGCATGCTAGACAGACAAAACGTGCTGGCATTCCATTATGGGTATGCAGAAAACACATTTTCATAAAGGTAAAAACCCACAGATATTAATTAAGGGAGATGCTGGTAACATTGATTTATTTTTCATCAAACATATCCCTACTTAGTGTCTTTGTCCTGTAAAAAAATTTTAAAAAATAAATTTTTTATATAATTTCTGGCATTGTCGAACCTGACCACTGGAGTTCCAGCCCCCGTTACATTACGAGTTCAATCATCCTATAAATAATTAGCAATTTTTGAACTAAACACAATTTCTTGGACTTGGTCCCAAAATCTGCAAATGTGCATTTCACGGCAGAAAGAGGGGAAAAAAAAAAAAAAAAGACTGTTTTGTTGTTATATAATTGTATTAAATAATTTAATTTGCAAAGAAAAAAAAAAAGGAAAACAAATTCTGGAACATGTTTCATCTTTTCAGCTATAAATTCTTTCATGTTGGGCTTAGATTAGATAAACATGCCAAATTGTCTTCTTGGAAAAATCACCCTCATATTTTATTGAAAAGGGTGGTCTCTCCTAGGAGGTAGGATCTTGGTAAATGGAAGAGCATATGTTTAATAAATAAATAAATAAAGAATACATGAAAGTTTAAAAAAAAAAAAAAACTATACATTAAATAAAAAAAAAGATAAAATTACTAAATATACGTTAAATGACAAATAAGATAAATAAATAAAATACATTAAAATAAAACTAAAAATATTACTAAAAATATAGCAAAAATATAATAAAGTTTAAATACAGAGAAAAATTTTAAAAAATCCAATATTAAGTAATAAAAATCTAATCATAAATACATATAAATAAATGACAATAAAAATCTAATAATAAATAATAAACACAATTGAATAACAATAAAAAGCTAATGATAATAATAATAAAAAATATTAAATACATATAAATAAATAACTATAAAACTCTAAACATAAATACAAATAAATGACGATAAAAATCTAATCATAAAAACAAATAAATAAATGGCAATGAAATAAATAAAAAATACATAATAATATAGTCAATAATGTAACACTACAGTAAAAGAAAATATAATAAAACAAAAAAAAATACTATATATTGTTTTAAAAAATAAAAACCATCAAAATAAACTTCATATGACAATAAAATTTAGAGCAATAGATAAAAATAATAAACTATATTTTATAATGAAAAAACAAATGAAAAAAGAAGACTGGTGATAATAAAGTGTATATGTAATGTTTTCTGGGTGTTGCACTAAGAGAATATTGTAACCTGGTTGACTGCCTGCCACCCTCCAGCATCCAAGCTGTCTCTATATCTTTTTCTTCAGCAGTGAGAAGTAATTCACCCTGAGGAAAACAGGAATGTGTAGAAAATATTTTCACTGTCAGCTAAGTTATTGTAAGCCAGAGAATAGGGTGATGGTGTAAACACTGAAGACAGTGTTTTTCTATCCTGGGCTGGTTGAGTTATATTTGGAAGGTTTTCATACTGGGTAGGTGGATGTGTTGAAGTTGCAATCGCTTCGTTCTTCTAGACATTGACAATCATTAACAAGACCCCGGGCTGAGGGTAAAAATAGTTCACTAAATGGGAAACGCCATGTGTTCCAGTTGGGTATATGAACACACATGAGAATAGTTTTGTATGTATATATTATTCATATAGCACCAATATATACACTTACATACGTTCTTGAGGAAGCTTGATTATAGATATATCAGATGTTGTCATACAGATGTTGACAAATTCCTGGCAGCAATGTGGTATACTGAAATATGGCTCATTTGCATAGAAACTTGGTAACAGGCACCATCCAACGACTTTGACTTACTATCACACTTCCGGTAGCCATACCACTGATTCGATAGAACACACCTATAATGCCATATGAGATACATATAAGACACAGTAATCATATAGTACACATATAAAATAATAGCCATTGGCTGTTCTATATTTATAATGACAACTATGGTACATATAGCTATAGAACATATAATAAAATCCTAGTAATATCAATTTACTATAGATATGTTATATTGGCTATTAAAGATGAGATTTGTCTTGGGTCCAATTTAGCAAATCTGAATTTTGTTTTAGATCTGGATCCCAATACCGTCTTGAAAGTGCATGCAAAGTATGGACAGAAGCAGGGACTCCTATCAAAGATAGGGGTCCCTGCTCCTGTATAATAAACTGATTGTCAGGCCATAGTGAGGGTAATGAGAACAAGCTGCAGTGCATACATCACTGTTTACCTCCAGGCCGATCAATACACAGATGCTGGAAAATGAACCCTAAACTTATCATAAAAGTTTGGACTCTAACAAAGCCAAATTTTTGTGAAATGTGGAGCAAATCCAATTTGAAGCCAAATAGATTTCCTTATCACTACTGAAATAATTTATAATCTGCTAGTGCGACCACACACCAACATAGTGTCAACACTAGAGATGAGCGAACCAGGCCGAATTGGAGACAGTCTGTGTTCCGCCTGGAAAACAGGAATACAGTCTAGGTCACCTTCCCCATGGAATTGGAAGACAGCAGGATCCAAATGTGGATAGTTCGGGTTTGTAGGAACCCGAAATTTGGCCATGTTCGCTTATCTCTAATCAACATAATGCCAACAGCAGTGTCCCGCTACAGTACCCTATAATGCGAGTGACTAAAAAGGCCCATTCACACTATGGACCGGCACCGGAATTCTGTGTGGAACCACCAGGTGCGTCGCCGAATCCTGCCTGCTATCTGTTTGAATGGTAGGGCTCTGCGCCTCTCTGCTCAAGAAGAGCAGAGAGCCGGAGAGAAGCGAATAGCGGAGGCGTTCAAGCCCTCCCATTCAGTTAGCAAACAGGATTTGGCACCGAGTACGCGTGTGTGTGTTCTGCACAGAATTTCGCCGCCGATTCCATAGTGATAATGGGCCCTAAGGCTACAATATATCCAGCCCTTGACCACATGATGTTAAACAATGTGCCCACAAACATATTGCCTATTCTGCTTGGAAAGACCCCTCTGAGTGAGCGCGAATGTTGCTTCATGTTACTGAATGAAAGTTGCCTTTGATCTATTGTGACCATAACCATAGCACACAAAAAAATACCCTATAAAACCAATCATAGCAGTCAGAGTAATTCCATGGGCCCCGATTTTCTCTCACCTTCATGACACTGGAGAGAAGTTCCGTGCATTTTTGCTCCCACCCCAAGTATTGTGATTTGAAACGATGGATCCAGGACCTAACACATTGGCAGCAGTGGCTTACATGGAAAAGAAGGGGCTTTGAAAAGTTTGGTTCAGCAGGTTTCGCCAAACTTTGAAGCAAAGGTCTGATTTGTCCAAACTGAACCCTAAAAGAACCGCAAAAACAATTGCAGTTTTTTAGCTGTTTTAGTGCAGTTCAGCAAGCACTCATCACAAATTACCTGTCTGTGCTCCCCCGGTGTCCCCTGCTGATCACAGCCACCTCCACTTCCTGAGATAAGAGTGACGGCCTACTCAGCCAATCACTGACAGAGACGGTACAGCAATGCGGACAGTTATTGGCTGAGCGGGCTGTCACTCCTGTTTCAGTCAGGAAGTGGAGGCGGCTGCGTTCAGAGACCCATAGGAGGACACCAGGGGAGCATGAATAGGTAAGCATAAGCTTTTTTTGTTTTTGTTTTCTATGTTTATTATATTTTGGACTGGGTTCTTACTAACTTTGCAAAAATTTTAGTTCTGTCGTGAACCAATATTTTTTTTTTTTTACAAAATTTGTATAAAATTTTGGTCCTTAAAGTTTTGTTTGCTCATCTCCAGAGAGAGCCCATGATGGTACCAAGGTTTGCCACTTAGGACAAATGGGACTTCTTGTAAGGGCTTCTTTTATTGTTTTTCAATATTTTTAGCTGCTTAAAAAAAAAAAAAATTGTTAAAGGGGCTCCGTAGCCAAACCACCAAAAATTAGATGTTACTATCCTGAAAAAGCTTAGGGTTCCCTTATCACATACCTTTATTTATTTTTACAATTTTTCGATACACCCTTTTGCCCTCGAGATGTGTGAGTTTATAATTTGTCTGACACTTTTGTTAATAGTTAGATGGGCGTGAACTTAATTTTGAAAATGAAAGTGAATATCAGGTGATGGGTGAGATTATACAGTCAGGGGGTGTGAATGTTTTACATTAAGGGGTGTGTATGCCTAATATATACCCCCTGATTGTATATTCACATCCATCACCTCATAGTCCCCCCCCCCCTTTTTATAAAAAAATTAAGTTCACACCCATCTGACTATTAACTGAATTGTCAGAGAAACCATAAGCTCATATGCTGTATCTCGGGAACAGAAGGATTTATGAAGAAACTGTATAAAGGTGTGTTCAGGACACCCTCAAGCTATCTAATGACAGTAAAGTCAAATTTTTTGGGGGTTAACTCTTTAAAGTGATTATCCCTCCCTGTGTCCTCATCATCTTTGGCTGAGCAATCCCCACTCCACTTCCGAGATGGAGTTGTCTCAGCAGTGACAGACTGCTCAGCCAATTACCGGCCGTGGTGTTGCTCCATCTTAGTTAGTGATTGGCTGACTGGTCTGTCACTGCCAGACAAGTCCGCCTGGGAAATGGAGGCAGGATCGCGCAACTGGGACCTGAAGATGACGCAGGAGGACCCCAGGGGAGTGCGGAAAGTTAAGAATAGGCTGTTTGCTATGTTCCCACCAAGGGCAGCAACATATTAAAAGCTAATTTAGAGCAGAATACCCCTTTAAATGGTAAGAGGATACAGAATAGAGGATAACCATTGTCCAACTGCTGGGGTACCACTGGTCACAGCAACGGAGATCAACTGCTCCCTGAGTGAAAGGAATGGCAGAGCACATGCTTAGAAATGGTTCCCTTCATTCTCTATGCTGTAAATAGGGGGTAACTAAATCTTTTGATAACCCCTTGAAGCTAATGGGCATCCTATTTAAGATATAAGGCCATATCACTCAGCACTCACTTATGTTTAAAAGTCCAATGGGAAGTAGTTGAACATGCTTACTGCTGATCTATTCTTCACTAGAGACGATCGAACAGCTCTGATGTTCAGGTTCGTACGAACTCGAACCATCGGCATTTGACTCCCGCAGTCTTCCCATTCCGTGGGGAAGGTGGAGACAGCCCGAGTACCGCCTAGAAAACAAGAATACAACCTATAGCTCAGGCCTGTATTCCTGTTTTCCTGGTGGGACTCGGGCTGTCTCCGCCTTCCCCGCGGTATTCTTCACTCAGGAAACAAATGATCTCTGTTCTTCTGAATAGCGGAGGTCCCAGTGATTGGAACCCCCACTGATCAGTTTGTTATCCCCTATCCTTGAATTAAGAAAAAACTTTGAATCTTGGGATAACTCCTTAAAGTTGATGGACATCTCATTAAGGATAGTAGAATCACACCACCGCACCCAACACTCGTCTATGTTTGAAAGGGAAAGAATGAAGCAGAAGTCAAACATGCTCGCTGCTGATCTATTTACTTAGGAAACATATTTGTAAGGGTTAAAGCGATCGGGCCCCCACTAATCAGCTGGTTACCCCCTATCCTGTGGAGATCTATTCTCCCCAGAGTAAATAGAATGGCAGTGCACATGCTCGAATACAGTTCCGTTTACTCTCTATGTTGTGAATAGGTAATAAATTGAAATCTTTGGATAAACCCTTGAAGTTGATGGATATACCATTTAGGATATTAGAGCCTCCCACCCCACCCTATCCAGCATTTAGGGATCACAAGACAACTGATATGTGATTATGGGAGTTTAATAGTTGAACCCTTAATGAGTATCTAGTTATCCCCTTAGACCTCCTTTACATTTCAGGATACTTTTCCTTACCCATAGAGTTCTATTGGGCATGGACACCCTTCAAGATTTTTCCTGAAGGGTGTCTGTGACATGGACAGAGGCTGAGCCAGAACCAGCACCCGGGCAAGTGTCACTGGCTGCTGACTCTGAACTGGGCACGCTCCTAATCAGGAGCCCATACAAATAAATTTGGTGTTGTGTTTGCCATTGGCTCCCGGCCTTGTCAATCACTCTTGTGGCCAAAGACAGCATTATGCCTTAAGCCACAAGAGACTGCTCTTTCCCCCAGCATTTTGTAAAGCCTAAAGACAGATAGGAAAGCTAGAAGGAAGCGCCGCTGCAGCCTGCAGCAGGTGAGTATGTTTGTTTTTATTTAGTATTTTCCCCCCTACAGCTAGAAAACACTGCTGGAATGGTTACCTGAAGCCTCCTGAAAGGTTTCCTAATCGATGTTTCCAGCAAAAAAATACTTTCAAATCAACTGGTTTAAGAAAGTCATTTAGATTGGTAATTTACTTCTATTTAAAAATCTCCAGTCCTCCAGTACTTATCAGCTGCTATATGTCCTGCAGGAAGTGGCTCATCTTTCCAGTGTGACACAGTGCTCTTTGTTGCCACCTCTGTCCAAGACAGGAACTGTCCAGAGCAGGAGAGGATTTAAGAGTACCCCTTAAAATCTCTTCAAATTTGAAAACAGTCCAAATTTATGTCTTTAAAACTATATATATATATAAAAAAAATTTTTTTTGCTCTTTCTTTTTATCTTAAAAAGCAAAGGTAATGAGATTCAGCTCAGGCTATGGATGATTAGCCAGATCGTAATATATAGAAATCAATGACAGATTGTCTACAGACCCCCCCTGTGTGTAAGACAATAACAGCCTTTCCCATAAACACAATAGCCATATCATCCCATCATCAAGGCGTCGGCTGAATTGTATTACAATACTAAAAATACACCCAAAGAAAATAAAATCACCCCCCCCCCCCCCGAATATGAGCCATTCCAGATGGTATAGCCTTATAACTTGTTATCTGGGAATTTGTTTCTTAAAAATGACCATGTATATGTTTCCGGCTCCTTCCGCGGGTATTTTGGCATAGGCTGGGCTCTCTCGCTGTTTCGTTACCTCTCTAAACCAATTATCCATGTCCCTTTGACTAATGATGTTGAGCTCCTCCATTAATCTCTGACATATTTCCAGTTGCAAATAGATGATTCCAAATTCTAAAATAATATTACTAAGGAAGTTGTAACGTTATTGTGATGGATGACAAACAGGTCATTACAACAACAACGGCGGAATAAACACGGTAAAATACATCAGCTAACATAATGGCAATACGGAGCGCAGTAATCTCATCCAGCCCGGCCCCGTCCTATACAGCGATATGCAGCGATAGGTTACAGGTCAGAACGTTACATTTGTCACCTGGGGGAGGAAATTGACAGATACAATCACGGAGGCCATATTTACATTTATAGAACCGTAATGCGTAAAAAAAAAAAAAAAATATATATATATATATATATATTTAAAGATATTATTGATATGTTATTGCTTGTTTGAGCTTATTTTTTAGCTTCATTCTATGGGTGGAGGAGAGATGAATGGGTCCTAATGTTATAGTCAAACCTTAGAATTTTGAGGCGGTAGAGGGGTCGAGAAGAATAACTACGACTGCTATTATTTCTCTTGTTTGATAAGTTTGATATGTTCCATGTGCACACACAGTATAATGTTCTTAAAGGGGTATTCTAAAAAAAATCATTTTCTTTCAAATCAACTGGTTTAAGAAAGTTATATAGATTTACTTTAATTTAAATTAAAATAATCTCCAGTCGTCCAGTACTTATCAGCTACTGTATATCCTGCAGGAACTGGTGTATTCTTTCCAGTCTGACACAGGGCTCTCTACTGCCGCCTCTGTCCATGTCAGGAACTGTCCAGAGCGGTAGCAAATCCCTATAGAAAATATCTCCTGCTCTGGACAGTTCCTAACATGGACAGAGGTTGCAGCAGAGAACACTTTGTTAGACTTAGAATACAACACTTTCTGCAGGACATACATCAACTGATAAGTACTGAAAGACTGGAGATTTTTTAAATAGAAGTAAATTACAAATCTATATAACTTTCTGAAACCAGTGAATTTGAAAGAAAAAGATTTTTGCTGGAGTACCCCTTTAAAGGGATATCCCAACTAATATAGTTATACTTGTAGGATTCATTAACCCATAGCTGCACCAGGACGTTATTGAACGTCCACGTGCCGCTATGGGAGCTCTGAACTGCCGCGATCCCGGGTGCCGCGTGTAGCCCGGGATCGCGGCTATTAGCGGGCACGGTCCGATAGCCGTGCCCGCTAATTAAGTACTTAGAAGCAGCTGTCAAAGTTGACAGCTGCTTCTAAATACTTGCTCATCTCAATACCTGGTGGTCTAGTGGGGGGATCGCCCCCCTGCGGCGCGATTGCGGGGGGGCGATCCCCGCATCCATCCCGGGCCGGGGTCTGCTCCGTAATGGCGCTGATCCCGGCTCGGCATTCTATTGCTTTTGGCTGCAGCAGCCAAAAGTAATAGAACACCGATCTCATGGATTCATGCAGTATAACTATACTGCATGGATTTCTATGAGAGATCAGAGTGCATATACTAGAAGTCCCCCAGGGGGGCTTCTAGTATATGTGTAAAGTAAAAGAAAAATGTATTTTTAATAACACAAAACCCCCTCCCCTAATAAAAGTCTAAATCACCCCCCTTTCCCCATTTTATAAATAAAAATAAATAAATAAATTAATAAACAAACATGTTTGCTATCGCTGCGTGCGTAATCGCCCGAACTATTAATTAATCACATTCCTGATCTCACACGGTAAACGGCGTCAGCGCAAAAAAATCCCAATATGCAAAATTGCGCATTTTTGGTCGCATCAAATCCAGAATAATTGTAATAAAAAGCGATCAAAAAGTCATATATGCGCAATCAAGGTACCGATAGAAAGATCACATCATGGCGCAAAAATTGACACCTCACACAGACCCATAGACCAAAGGATAAAAGCGCTATAAGCCTGGGAATGGAGCGATTTTAAGGAACATATATTTTCTTTAAAAGGTTTTAATTTTTTACAAGCCATCAAATCAAATAAAAGTTATACATGTTACATATCGTTGTAATCGTAACAACTTAAGGAACATATATAACGAGTCAGTTTTACCCCAGGGCGAACATAGTAAAAACAACCCCCCCCCCCCCCCAAATAAAAAAAAAAACATTTTTTTTTTCAATTTCACCACACATATAATTTTTTTCTGGTTTCCCGGCACATTTTAGGCAAAAATTACATCTGCCATAGCAAAGTACAATTAGTTGCGCAAAAAATAAGGGCTCATTTGGGTCTCTAGGTGGAAAAATGCAGGCGCTATGGCCTTATATACACGAGGAGGGAAAAACGAAAATGCAAAAATGAAAACTGGCTGTGTCCCCTAAGGGTTAAGTAAAATATTTTGTCAAATACATTTATTTAGCAAAGTTGTCTCCTCCTCCTGATATGCTTTATCCCTCCCATTGGTGACAGCTCGTTGTTTAGAGTTACCGACCACCGCTCTGCTCTAAAAGCAGTGGTCTGGCTGGTGTATATATAGATATAGGGGGAGATTTATAAAACATGGGCTAAAGTGAATCTGGCTCAGTTGCCCCTAGCAACCAATCAGATTCCGCCTTTCATTCCTCACAGACTCTGTAAAATGAAAGGTGGAGTCTGAGCCAGTTTATCTTTACACCATGTTTGATAAATCTCCCCCATAACTATCTTATTATGGTGGTCCACAAAAAATGCTGGTCAGCCCCAGTAAGGACCACAATTGCAACACGGACCACAGCCCCAGCATGGACCCAGAATATCTATGGGCCTGTGAATGGGTCTTAGAAACAAATTGGTGCCTAGTCTGTCTAGAAAGAAATTACAGATGTGTGAATGTACTCCACTCCGTAAGAGAGGCTGCCATTCTGTCATCAGGTTTACAAGATTAGGCCTTCTCATGAATGGCCGCCATAAAATACTGCTCACTAGCTGACCTACAGTAACTGCATGCCAGGGGTACTGAGAGCAGTAAGGCCTATCTATCTATCTATCTATCTATCTATCTATCTATCTATCTATCTATCTATCTTCTATCTATCTATCTTCTATCTATCTATCTATCTATCTATCTATCTATCTTCTATCTATCTATCTATCTATCTATCTATCTATCTTCTATCTACTGTATCTATCTATCTATCTATCTCTTATCTATCTATCTATCTATCTATCTTCTATCTATCTATCTTTCTATCTATCTATCTATCTATCTATCTATCTATCTATCTCCTATCTATCTATCTATCTCCTATCTATCTATCTCCTATCTATCTATCTATCTATCTATCTATCTATCTATCTCCTATCTATCTATCTATCTATCCATCTATCTATCTATCTATCTATCTATCTATCTATCTATCTATCATCTATCTATCCATTTATCTATCTATCTATTTATTTATCTCCTATGTATCTTCTATCTATCTATCTATCTATCTATCTAGCACAGAGAAAAGCCGCACATCCGGGGGCAAAGGCGTGGGTGCCAGCGAAGAAAGTCCCTTGGCCAGGGATCCCAAACACAGTCCACAGAAATCCGCAGCACTCCAACATGTGATAAGAAATTTTATTCCATCAACACAGGTACAAAAATGGCGACGTTTCGACCCTCTCACAGAGTCATTCTCAGGATTTCTGTGGACTATCTATCTATCTATCATCTATCTATCTATCTATCTATCTATCTCCTATCTATCTATCTATCTATCTATCTATATATCTCCTATCTATCTATCTATCTATCTATCTATCTATCTATCTATCCATTTATCTATCTATCTATTTATCTCCTATGTATCTCCTATCTATCTATCTATCTATCTATCTATCTCCTATCTATCATCTATCTATCTATCTATCTATCTATCTATCTATCTCCTATCTATCATCTATCTATCTACTGTATGTATCTATCTATCTATCTATCTGTCTGTCTGTCTGTCTGTCTATCTGTCTGTCTGTCTATCTATCTATCTATCTATCTATCTATCTCCTATCTATCTATCTATTTATTATCTATCTATCTATCTATCTCATACCTATCTATCTTTCTATCTATCTATCTATCTATCTATCTATTATCTATCTATCTATCTATCTATCTATCTATCTACTTACCCATCTATCTACAGTGTCTATCTTTATTGATGTATACATGTATAGTCACAGGGGAGTACTAACCATTACCCCCCCTTGCAGTCACAGGGTATAGCTCGGTGTAGGTCGGTTGTTCTCTCTCGATGCTCATTTTGATATTGAAATGAGAGGAGACATGTAAGTGTGTGATACATGTATCAGGATATTTTCTTAAGTGAATTTAACAGCTGTAAGGAGACTGGGAAGGGGCTTCCGTTTTCTGTAATCAGTTGTACCATGGCAGGTGCATGTCAGGGGGCAAGGCTTTCAGCAGGACCACAGGGCTGCCCGGATCATTGCCAATTAATCATGCAGTTAAATACACTTGACAGCTCAAATAAAAGTCTCAGAGTAATTTTCTCATTCACCGACTTCCTCATTGCGCAGCTTTGAAGAGCCGATCATCACGTCTTGTGCTTATGAAGAGGAATGGGGGAAAAAAAAAATCCTTAAATTAAAAAAAAAAAAAAATACTACTGGAAAATTCTAATTTTATATCTGACGTTATAGCTTTGAATAACATTTGTACATTTATACCTTTTTTTTTTTTTAATCATCTCTTTATGTAAATGAATTCCACTTGTGGTTTGACTCACAAATCTCCAGGGCTCCGGCGCATCATAGTAAATGATAACCTAAACAAATGACGGGGCTCAAAAGTCATTATAAGACGACTTCATCAGGGTGATTAGCCTGGCATTCTGATACCGATAAGAGATCTCATTGGCTATCTGCGGAACAGAGGAACAATTGCACCATTCTACTAATGACGGAAAAATCTAGATCCTTAAAACAATATTTACTGGGAAATTACCATCGAAACTTCTTACTGTTTTTGAATAATAATTATGTTATACCTTTATTAGTACTTTTTTTATTAGATCATTTAGCTATATAAGGCTTAGCCTTTTGTACTTGTTTTTTAGGCATTATTTTGGCTTACCTTTAAAGTCTCTGTACCCACAATCTGACCCCCCCAAACCACTTGTACCTTCGGATAGCTGCTTTTAATCCAAGATCTGTCCTGGGGTCCGTTCGGCAGGTGATGCAGTTATTGTCCTAAAAAACAACTTTTAAACTGGCAGCCCCATGCCCAACGGCCGGGGCTTGGAATATCTGTGCCCTAACTTTCCACCACCCCTCCATCCCTCCTCTCTACCCTCTCCATCATTAGGAATGCCACTGGAACATTTTTTCCTGTCTGAACATTGCACAGCTGCCTTAACGATCCATGTTTAGTATTCACACAGCTGATGAATAGGAGACAATCTGCCTGGAGCATTCCAAATGATGAGGAGGGCGGGGAGGAGGGACAGAGAGGTTGTGCCAGCCTAATGCAGAGAAATTCTAAGCCCTTGCTGTTGGGCACGGGGCTGCAAGTTTAAAAGTTGTTTTTTAGGACAATAACTGCCGATCGGACCCCAGGACAGATCTATCCGAAGGTACAAGTGGTTTGGAGGGTCAGATTGTGGATACAGAATCACTTTAAAAAAAAAAGAGAATTACAAAATTTACTGATGAGATAACAAATTATGAAATAATTTATCAAATTTATGAGATATCTTTATTGTAGCACTCAGAACTATAGATGAGTAGTGTTGAGTAGGGAGAAAACTATTGAAAAGGGTTTTGTACAGAACAGTAAGGGCCCTATTCCACCTAACGATTATCGTTTGCATAATCGTTAACGATTAACGATCTCAAATGACCGCTATTGCGACAGACCTGAAAACGTTCACTCATTTCCATAATCGTTACTTATGATCGTATTTGCAATTGTTTTTTCTTAGCTATTTCTTCGCTATTGCGTTCATATCTACTGCGAACGACCGAACAGTGTCTTTTTCAATGCGAATGATTTACAAACGTTTTGCGAACGAGCAACAATAAAAATAAGTCCAGGTCTTATAAAGCGATCAACGATTTCTCGTTCGGTTGTTAATCGTTAACTGCATTTCAACCGAACGAATATCGTTTAGATTCGAAGGATTTAACGATAATCTGGACGATAATCGTCCCGTGGAATAGGGCCCTAAGAACAGCTTAGTTTTAGGCCAAAGGGTCGGAATGAAAGCTGCAATATTTTAGAATTTATTTATGTATAGTATAAAGAGAAAGTTAAGAAAAATTACCTTAAAGTGTCCCTGTCGTTATAACTTTCTAAATCTAATTCAACAGTAGATGGGAAATAAAGCAAGTTCGCAATATACATTCATTATTTTTTTGTTGTTATCATGCTGTAAAACAAAGCTGAACTTACCTGAAATCCAGGTCCAGTCTCCTGAAAGCTGATTTCCTCGTGGAAAAAAACAGTAAAGAGATTCACAGCTCAATGTGTCCATCAATCACATGACTGCCTTCTCTCTTTGAACGCTCAGATAGCCTGGGAAAAACAGAACATCCTGTTTTCTTACTGTTTCCTGTTTTTCCCTCCCAGAAAACAGGAAGTGTCGTGTTTTCCATGATGACTTAAAAATATATAATGAATCTAAATTGCAAACTTGCTTCATATCACATCAACTGTTGATTTTGAAAGTTATAACGACAGTCACACTTTAAATTTTTTTCCGAGAAACATAAAAACCTAACTTAAAGGGGACTTTTCACCATGAAAATGCTGCCTAAGGTATCAACATCATGTTATAGAGCAAAAGGAGAAAAGCAGATTGATATACATCTTTGTGGGAAAAGTCCATTGAGTGACACCGCCCACTGGACTCCTTATCATAGAATGATAAAGGATGTTAATCAACGAATTACAAGTTATACTGAATCTTTTCCCACAAAGTTATATATCAATCTACTTAGTTCTTTCTGTTCTATAACATGATGGTGATGGAATAGATAGCATTGTCTTAGTGATCAGTTCCCTTTAAATAATGGGCCATTTTAAACTATAAATTTTCTTTAATTGAGCCAAAATTAATGTTAAGGAGCACACAAGTCAATTATAGAGTTGTATTTTTTTTAATGCCACCATTTTTGAGTTCATAATACTGTATTTATTTTTTATTCATTTTTTTTATTGGAAGAAGATGAAAAAACAGCAATTCTGTACTTTTTTTTATTTAATTTATAAAGATAGAGCATCAATTCCTGGAAAGCCCCTTTTGGGGGTTTAGAAAAGACTGTGGAAAGGGTATTGGTTTGAACTCCGACTTTATGGGTTCTACATTGGTTGTCTAAGACAGGCGTCCCCTACCACCAGTCCACAGACCAGGCCCGGGCCGTGGATGGTTTAGTGCAGGGGTGGGGAACCTTTTCCATGTCGAGGGCCGGTCGGGCATTAATAAAATCATTCGAGGGCCGCATACCGTGCGCGGCAGTTAGTAGCGGGGGTTTGCAGCACCCAGGACAAGGCATAGTATTGTTCCCCTAGTGCCCCTGCTATTGTAGTTAACCCCCAGTGATGCCCCTTGTAGTCTAGTTAACCCCCAAGTCATGTCCCTGGTAGCCTAGTTAACCCCCATCAGGCATGTCCCTGGTAGCCTAGTTATTCCCCCCCCCATCAGTCATGTCCCTGGTAGCCTAGTTATTCCCCCCCCATCAGTCATGTCCCTGGTAGCCTAGTTGTCCCCCCCCATCAGTCATGTCCCTGGTAGCCTAGTTATTCCCCCCCCCATCAGTCATGTCCCTGGTAGCCTAGTTATTCCCCCCCCATCAGTCATGTCCCTGGTAGCCTAGTTGTCCCCCCCCATCAGTCATGTCCCTGGTAGCCTAGTTATTCCCCCCCCCATCAGTCATGTCCCTGGTAGCCTAGTTATTTCCCCCCCATCAGTCATGTCCCTGGTAGCCTAGTTATCCCCCCCCCATCAGTCATGTCTCTGGTAGCCTAGTTGTCCCCCCCATTAGTTATGTCCCTGGTAGCCTAGCTGTCCCCCCCATCAGTCATGTCCCTGGTGGCCTAGTTGTCCCCCCCCCATCAGGCATGTCCCTGGTAGCCTAGTTATTCCCCCCCCCCATCAGGCATGTCCCTGGTAGCCTAGTTGTCCCCCCCATCAGTCACGTCCCTGGTGGCCTAGTTGTCCCCCCCCATCAGGCATGTCCCTGGTAGCCTAGTTATTCCCCCCCCCCCCCCATCCGTCATGTCCCTGGTAGCCTAGTTGCCCCCCCCCCCCCATCAGTCATGTCCCTGGTAGCCTAGTTGTCCCCCCATCAGTCATGTCCCTGGTAGCCTAGTTGTCCCCCCCCCATCAATCATGTCCCTGGTGGCCTAGTTAACCACCAAATAAAAAAATAAGCATCCCTCTCACCTTTCCTCCGCTCCCACGCAGTCCAGGTCCTCTTCTCTCCCAGGTCCTCTGTGCCGGTCTTCTCCTGCAGGCGGCGCGCGATGAAATGACGTCATCGCGCGCGGCCCGCAAGAGACTAAAGACACGCGCCGCTCTGCTGGGGAAGAAGCTGGCACAGACAGCATCCTCCGGTGTCCGCCAGCTGTCACAGACACCGGAGGATGCTGTGTATGCCGGCTCCTTCCTCCTCCAGAGCGGCGCGCATCACAGGGGAGCTGCGGGCCGCGGGCCGCATCGGGAGGTCTCAGGGGCCGGATGCGGCCCGCGGGCCGGAGGTTCCCCACCCCTGGTTTAGTGTCATAATTCCACTTATTGTGACCTCCACTATTCTAGAACATTGATTGACTGTAGTTGATGTTTTGCTGCCCCTCTTAAGAGGATGTAAAATTGATAATATTAAAGGGATTGTCTGATGATGAATCCTATTTTTTGTACTTAGTTTTCATAAAAATATGCGGTAACAAAAAAATAAAAACTTAGACTATGTCAAAATTAGTGATACACAAATCTAATGGCTTGTTGACTTTCTTTAAGATCCTGAATTGAAATTGTCAGTACAGGAGCAGGGATATCTTTCAAAGACAGAGTCTCTGCTCCTGTAATGTACATTGAGTGGTCCAGGTGCAGAGTACCTGGCTCTTCAAATGTATAAGTGCCAATGCACAGAGCCTCATTTGCCTCTGGGCTACAGGAAAAGGGAGTCCCTGCTCTTGTACTGGTAATTTTATATCAGTATCTTAATATAAATGGAATCCAATGAGCTATTGAAGCAAATTGAGGACCCTGTTCTGTACATGCTTTCTGTGGCCCCCACACTAATATCACAAACACCTAAGCAATTTCCCCCCCCCCCCCCAAAAAAAAAAAAAAATAGTTATGGAAAAATCTAAATTTTGAGGAGTAAATTCTGAGAAAGTTCAATTTTCTTTGCATTGTTTAACTCATCTCTACTCATCATTCATAAGACATATATGGATGTTGGAGTAATGTTAAAGGGGTTGTGCAGGATTAAAGTTGGACTCCAGAGATGACACCTTTCTTTAGAACATTCACAAATAACATCTGCTGACCTCCCCAACTCCACCGCTGCCCCACGGGACTTGGGATATGACATGGCAGGCCCACTCAGCCATTCAGTGGCTGTAGTGGCATCCCCCCACTGCCACTGGCTGAGCGGGCCTGCCACGTCGCGTCCCAAGTAGAGATGATCAAAGATCGGAAGATTTTAGGTTCTTTTGAACTTGAACCTTGCCGAACCTTCCGCATTTGATTCCCGATGCCTTCCCGGTCCATCGGGAAGGAGGAGACAGCCTGGGGTACCGCTTGCAATTCCGGGATTCAGCCTAGGTAATAGGCTGTATGCCTGATTCTAAGCGGGACCCAGACTGTTCGATAGAACCTAAGATTTTCCGCTGTTCGATCATCCCTAGTCCCAAGTACCATCTCAAGACAAGAAAGCGTCTGGAAGCCGGAGCTACAGAATGCTCCTGGATGGAGTTCCCCTCTAAGGGCTCGTTCACACAGAGCAAAAGCAGCTGAATTTCTGCGCTGAATCAGCGCTGAAATTTCAGCCGTTAAAATAGTTGCAGAGCTAATTTCCATTGTGTTGAATGGAAATTCTGCTCTGCAATTCACACAGTGGAATTTCCGCACTGAACTAATCCGCTTTCCGCCAGAAGAATGAACATGTTCATTCTTCCGCTAGAGGAAGCCTATACAAACCAATGGGGCTCTAATTTTCAGTTTCAGCGTGGAATACGCGCGTATTCAGCGCGGAATACAAGCGGAAATTACGCGTTGAATCAGCACGGAAATGGGGAAAAAAGGGGGGGGGAGGAGGATTCTAGTATATATTCTGGTATAGTCTAGTTTACTCGCCAAATACTCGCTGAATTTCGGCGCTGAATGCATGCGGATTCAGCGCGGATTCCTCGAGTATTCCGCGCTGAATTTGTCAAGAGCTGATTACGAGCTGAACACTTTCCCAGCTGAATACGCAGGGATTCTGCTTGCATTCTGCTTGTATTCTGCTCGGAATTCAGCGTCAGTTGATTTCAGGCGGAAATATTCCCTTACGTAATCCGCCCCTTTTGCTCTGTGTGAACGTAGCCTTACTGACACCCCTTCCACACCCAATGGACAGGGAAGGGGCATTTTTGGAAGAAATCAGCTATGTTTTCTTATCCCATTAAATGCTTCTTCATCCTCAGGTAGTAACATCATTGTTTTATACTACAACTCTGTTTACTGAATGCTGTAAATTGAACTTTATGCAAGTGATCAAACAGGCCTAAAAAAAAGGTTAAACAGGGATTGAAGTCTTAGCCGGCGTTGGGAAGTGCTATTTCCAGTTTATATAAGGTCGTATTGTAGCTTCTATATTTAGCCATGTTAATAAAAAAAGATTCTTCATCATTATACCAGCTTAGGAAGCATAAATCACATATGGCTGAGCAAATCTAGAAGGAAGGAAGGTGATTCATGGCCCTAATCCTTAGTTATATCAAGTCACATTAAATCCTTGTTGCGCTGGCTTCTTGAGCCTTTGGTTTCACAATGTTGTTTGATTGTCTGTAATTCTGCCCGGCCCGGAATAAATGCAATGCAAAGACACAAAGCTTTAATAAGTATGGGGCAGCTGATCACTACCGTGTTTGTCTTGTTTGTATTCCAAGTCTTCCCTGGTCACATAGCTTAACATGCTATACTCTATCGTGATAACCAGAGGTCTAACATGAAGCTTGAGGTGCAATGTAAAATCTGCACTGGGGCCAGTATCATTTACCTTTAGTAACTTGTTATGTGGCAAAGACCATTGGTCACTTTGGACATCAAGGCCTTGGTGTGGCTGCTTCCTACTATAGCTTTGTCCCTAAAGATAATAGGGACATTAATAAATATTAGGCTATGTTCACATTACGTGAACACCCCGCCGTTCTGTGACCCGGCCAGGTGATTTTTCCATCAGCGTGCGCCCGCATCAGAGCTTCCCATAGCCCACAGTGAAGCAAGAGGCCTGAGCCCCTTGCTTCACTGTGTGAACTGACAGGTGTTTTACGGCCACAGAAAACTGACATGTCACTTTTTTCCGGCGCCGCATGGGATCCCCGCCGGAGCGCATACGATGTGTGTACGCTCCGGCCAGGATCCCATTGAAAATAAGGCTATGTTACACACCGCAAAACTACGGCCGTAGTTCTGCGGCGAGAACTACGGTCGTAGTTTTACGTAGTGTGAACATAGCCTTATACTGTACACCAGCCATATCAATAGATCTACCTGCGTAATATTCTGTTGGTTCCCCTTGGGCTACCAAGACAACTCTGACCCATTAAGGCCAAAACTCTATAAGATCGCAATAGGTGGTATCTGGCATTAGCAGATCTTGCAGATCTAGAAGTCCTTTAAGTTGTGAGCTGCTACCTCCATGGATTGGAATTGATGGTGATCGATTGGGTTAAGATCTGGATTTGGAGAGCAAAAGAGATGAGTGAATCTCGTGCATGCTCGGGTTTGTCGGAATCAGAGTGCGGCATTTGATTATTGGGGGCTGCAAAAGTTTGATGCAACCCTAAGGCTGCCTAGAAAACATGGATACAGCCTATGGCTCGTGCTCGAACGGACCCGTGCATGCTCGATATTCGCTCTTCTCTAGAGGCCAAGTCAACACTTGGAACTCTGTGACCAACACCTTGAGTGCTTTGACCCATTCATTTGGTCCTGAACATAAACTTCAAGAATTGTTCACTTCCTGCCTAAGGCCGGGTTCACTTTACGTAAGACACCAGCCATTCTGTGACTTGGCCATGTCACAGAAAGGCCAGTGTCAGTGAAGATCTTCACGGCCGGTACTGCCGGATGAACCTTAATTCTATTGAATTGGGATGTGGGCGCATCCATGTGTGCCCGCCTCCCAATTCAACCTTGCACACAATGGAGAGTGTGGCTGGAGCCACACTCTCCATTGTGTGAACTGTCGGTGGTGTGCAGCCACTATTTAATAAATAGCGGCCGCACAAAACTGACATGTCAGTTTTTACTGTGGCCGCTAGGAATCCCGGTCGGAGTGTATACTTTATGGAGGACGTTTTTCAAACTATTGTAAAGTAGAATTGTCTTAGTTGCCCCAAACAACCAATCAGATTTTACCTTTTATTCATCACAGATACTTTGAAAAATAAAAGGTGGAATCTGATTGGTCTCTAGGGGCAACTAAGACAATTCTACTTTACACCAGTCTGATCAATCTCCCCCTATGTGTTTACATTGCGGACAGGATTCCCTCTGACTGCAGTGCAATGTGAAATTCCTATTAATCATGGTCGTGTTTACAACAGCTGTGATAAATATATAATTACTGTCCGTAATTAATAAATTTCATGTTGTGTGAAAATAGCCTAATACTGTATATTCCCCTTCCAACAGGTATTAGGTAATCAATGTTATTCACTTCAACTTCAGGTGTTAATGTCACTGCTGATTGGGGCATTTTGTGCTGTGAACCACTTGCCAACATTTATTGTACATTTTCACAAAAAAAAAAAAACACAGACACACACAGACACCATACTCACCATTCCTCCAGTGACGATCGCCACTCGATTCGCCCGCCGTCCACCTCTCCATCATCGCCATCCAGCGATGTCTCTCACTTCCGGGTCCAGGGGATGGAAAACTCTGCCAGTGCGATTGCGCACCGGCAGCCTTTTCATTGGCTGGAGCGCATCACATGGCTTCCAGCAAGCTCAACCAATCAGAGCTGAGCAAGCTGAAAGCCATGTGATGCGCTCCAGCCAATGAAAAGGCTGCTGGTGTGCATGTGCACCAGCAGCCTTTTCTATCCCATTCACTTTCAATGAAGACGCCAAGAAGGAAGAAGACCAGGACCGCCCCCCAGCTCTGACGTCGTTGTCTCAAGATGGCGCCCGGGAGAAGAGGGGGTCAGAAAGTGGGGGAAGGGGGCCAGACCGGGTATTGAACCACATTACAAAGTTATATAACTTTTCGTGGGAGTTGTCCTTTAAGTCAGGGAGTGTGGAGCGGGCTCAGACGATACAATATATTGGCCAGATTGGAGATAACTCTGATCCCAGATGTTTAACCACCTAGATGCTGTATTCAATAGTGACTGCAGCATCTAGGCAGTTAAATGCTGGGTTCCAGTCTTCACTGACCCTGAGATCAGCAAAATGACAGTACAGTGCAATATATTGTTTGCCAGGAAACCATGGATACAGCCATAGGCAATAGGCTGTATCCATGTTTTCTGTGACTCCCCAGGGTGGTGTCCAACTTCTTAAGATGCCAGGAATCCAACGTTGAAAGTTTAGATTTAGAAAAGTTGACGAACCCAGAGTTTGCTCAACACTACTATAGACCCTCTAAGGCACCAGAACCTAGATGTGACTGCTGCCATTGCATCCTGTATCGGTGAGGTCTAATATATATATATTTATATATACAGTATATATATATATATATATATATATATATATGTATATATGTATATATACATATATATATATATACATATATATATATATATATATATATATATATATATCCCCCCCATGGGCTATATATAATGTAATGTTTAATTGAACTGTATTTTTATATATCCCATGAACAGAGATTGATCATTGTTGTAAAATATTGCGCAACTCCTCATGTTACATCTGAAAATAGACTAAAAGGGACTAAATAATTATTTATCAATATCTGTCGGGGAGGCAGGTGCATCGCTCTAGAAAGTTACTTGGTCGGCTCTGACTCTGCTGCAAATTGATGAAAATCATTAGGCTGCTGCACCGTCAGCACTCTGGACACCGAGAATCTTGGGGTAGAAATTTCAAATCTCAATTAGAAAAAAAAAGAGTAAAAACAAAATACTAAAATTGAAATTCAGATTTTTTTTTTTTAACCTCTTAAGTGAAATATTCATTTTTCTTAGGGTCATGACTTTTTAGGTTTCTTTTGGTAATGTTGCTTTCAGAGGTTTCAATTTTTCCAGTTGGGTCAATATGTGATTCTGGTGCCAGTTTCTCAATACAATTTGTTTGCATTATAAGCGTATGTCCAGATGCATTTTACATGTCTAGGCTGAACCTGCTGATTTCAGGTGTATCGGCCCTCTTGTGTTAGGCTAGGTTCACACTGCGTTTTCAGCATCCGTTTATCGCATCCGTTTTTTGCAAAAAACGCATGAAAAACGGATTGCAAAAAACGGATTCATTTGTGTGCATCCGTTTTTCCATTGACTTCCATTATTAAAAAAAACGGATCCGTTTTTTTTGGCGGACCAAAACGGACCAAAAAACGTTGCTGACCCTATTTTTCTGGATGTTAAAAAAAAACGGATCTGTTAAACGGATGCTGAAAACGCAGTGTGAACCTAGCCTTAGGGGACCTCCTGACTCGTATCTTTCTGCCCCTTCCTGACTCTCCCCGTCATGCGTCTTTTTATCTCAATAGTGTCTTTCTGTCTCTTTCTTAGGGCCCTATTCCACCTGGACGATTATCATGCAGATTATCGTTAAATCGTTCGAATCTAAATGATAATCGTTCGGTTGAAATGCAGTTAACGATTAACGATGCTTTATAAGACCTGGACCTATTTTTATCGTTGCTCTTTCGTAAATCGTTCTCATTGAATAAGACATCGTTCGGTCATTCGCAATAGATACGAACGCAATAGCGAATAAATAGCAAAGTAAAATGATCGCAATTACGATCATAAGTAACGATTATCGTTCCATGGAAATGAGTGAACGTTTTCAGGTCTTTCGCAATAGCGGTCGTTTGAGATTGTTAATCGGTAACGATTATGCAAACGATAATCGTCCGGTGGAATAGGGCCCTTACTCTCCTTGTAATGTCTTTCTGCCCCTTCCTGACTTTCCTGGAAATGTCTTTCTGCATCCTGCTGGCTCTCCCTGTCATGCATCTTTTTTCCCTCTCCTGAATTTCCTGGCAGCATCTTTCTGCCTCCTTCTGACTCTCCTGGTGACATCTGTCTGCCCCTTCCGAACTATTCTGGAAGTGTCTTTCTGCCCCTAACTGACTGTCCTGGCAGTGTCTTTCTGCCCCCTCCTGACTATCCCAGTAGTGTCTTTTTGCCCCTTTCTGACTCTCCTGGCAGCGTCTTTCTGCCCCTTCATGACTTTCCTGGAAGTGTCTTTCTGGGCCTCGCTTACTCTCCTTGTCACATGTCTTTCTGCCCCTTCCTTACTCTCCTCGTAGTGTCTTTCTGTCCATTCCTTGCTCTCCTGGCAGCATATTTCTGCTCCTTCCTTAATTTTCTGGCAGCGTCTTTCTGCCCCTTCCTTAATTTTCTGGCAGCGTCTTTCTGCCCCTTCCTTGCTCTCCTGGCAGTGTCTTTCTGCCCCTTCCTTGCTCTCCTGGCAGTGTCTGTCTTCCCCTTCCTTACTCTTCTGGCAGTGTTTTTCTGCCCCTTCCCTACTCTCCTGGCAGCATCTTTCTGCCCTTTCCTTACTCTCCTGGCAGCGTCTTTCTGCCCCTTCCTTGCTCTCCTGGCAGTGTCTTTCTGCCCCTTCCTTACTCTCCTGGCAGTGTCTTTCTGCCCTTTCCTTGCTCTCCTGGCAGCGTCTTTCTGCCTCTTCCTTGCTCTCCTGGCAGTGTCTTTCTGCCCCTTCCTTACTCTCCTGGCAGTGTCTTTCTGCCCCTTCCCTACTCTCCTGGCAGCATCTTTTTGCCCCTTCCTTACTCTTCTGGTAGGGTCTTTCTGCCCCTTCATTACTCCTCTGGCAGCGTCTTTCTGCTCCTTCCTTACTCTCCTGGCAGTGTCTTTCTGCCCCTTCCCTACTCTCCTGGCAGTGTCTTTCTGCCTCTTCCTTACTCTCCCGGCAGTGTCTTTCTGCCCCTTACTTACTCTTCTGGCAGTGTCTTTCTGCCCCTTTCTTGCCCTCCAGGCAGTGTCTTTCTGCCCCTTCCTTGCCCTCCAGGCAGTGTCTTTCTGCCCCTTCCTTGCCCTCCAGGCAGTGTCTTTCTGCCCCTTCCTTTCCCTCCAGGCAGTGTCTTTCTGCCCCTTCCTTGCCCTCCAGGCAGTGTCTTTCTGCCCCTTCCTTGCCCTCCAGGCAGTGTCTTACTGCCCCTACTCTACTTAGAACTGATGTATGCTCAGCTAAGCCTAGCATGTATCTATAGTGAGAGATAGTTGTTGGCTGAATTAATTATTGAGCATTAGGGCCTTGCCATACAGCAATTATCCCAGCACAACCCTGGGGGCATTCGTTTTTCCCTTAAAATTTTCAGCCCCAGCTTTGGGATGAGCGAACCTGGAGCATGCTCGAGTTCATCCGAACCCGGTCGTTCAGCATTTGATTAGCGGTGGCTGCTAAAGTTGGATAAAGCCCTAAGGCTATGTGGAAATCAAGGATATAGTCATTGGCTGTATCCATGTTTTCCAGACAACCTTAGAGCTTTATCCAACTTCAGCAGCTCCAGCTAATCAAATGCCGAACGACTGGGTTCGGATTGGCTTCGAGCATGCTCGAGGTTCGCTCATCTCTACCAGCTACTTTTATTGTTGGAACTGATGATAAGACCTTGTTAGGGTGGTCTTCAGGTAAGACCTTCAGATATATTGGATGGTAGCCAGATTGAAGGGGCATCTTGGCCAAGAAAGATGCAGACAACTCGAGATGGTTCTGAGTAGCAGCATGTTTATTGCAACAAAGTCATCTTCTTTTATACCCCTTGCGGGGTGTACACTTCATTAAACATTAACACAAAATCTTTAGGTATTTTCCATAAGTGAAGTCATGTGATTATATCCGGTCATGCGCAGTGTGATCAATATGAGTAAATATCTTATTTGCAGAGTAAGGGAAATTAATAAGAATAACATCCAATCATGGTTGGTTAAAGGTTGGTATAGATCGATTCCCCACTAATCAGTTTGTTACTGTTTATTCAATCAAGTTATCTTCAATTATGATGTCTCTGTAGCTCCCTATCTGTGCTCTGTAAACCAGAACACAGATAAGTGTCCTGAGGATGGGTCAGAGTGACCCACCCTGATAAGCAACATCAGCATTTTGTAAATCATGTGTTATTGAGAATCATATTAACACTATCCTCTCTGTGTCCTAAAATTATACTAAAGCCCCTCATCCCTGACAACGTCAAAGGAAATCTTGTCCCTTGTGAAACCATGATCACTCCTGATCACGTCAATCACTCCCGCCCCCCTGTGATGAGTCTATGCATCACCACGATCACACCACCATTAATGTATAGCATTGGGTTGCAAGGTGCTTCTGCTGCCACATTATTATGGTGGATGGAACCAAGGGATTAATCTCTTCTAAAATTAACAATGTCTTTATATTTTCTCAAAGTAAATAAAGCTGCAAATTCCCTTTTTTTTTGCCAGTATAAATTTGCTTGAATTATATCAGAAATTTTAATGAAGGTTTCCAAATGAAAACATAAATTAAGTCTGGTGTGAAAGTCAAATAGGTTACACCTAATGCGGTGCTGTTAACGTTCACTAATTGTACCTCAAGAGGCAAAAAGGAAAAAAAAATGTATTGTGTTGTGAAAAATGGATTATTTACCTAGTGGGGAAATGTTTGTGAAGACATCACTGGGCGTCCGCAATGTACTCAGCGGGTTTAATGAAAATTGATTGTGTGCCCGGCAGGAAGGCGGCTTTTGGAGCATATTTTGGATTAATAAGCATGTTTCTGGACAAAACAATAAATAACAAAAGTATTGGAACATTCTTTCCCAAGCCACACACAACATGTAATGAATGTTGGGGCATTAGGAGCGACAAAGATGTATACAGTTCCCGGATACAATTGTGTGATTTATCAAATGGGCGGAAATGTCGACAGTAGCATCGCGCTCTATTCTAATGTAAAGTAAGAAAACAAATCTGTCTTTTTATTATATCTTTATCTCCTAGCTAACATCATCTATCTATCTATCTATCTATCTATTTATTTATTTTCTATCTATCTCCTATCTATCTCCTATCTATCTACCTATCTCTCATCTATCTACCGATCTATTTTAAATCTATCTATCTATCTATCTATCTATCTTCTATCTACCTATCTATCATCTATCTACCGATCTATTTTAAATCTATCTATCTATCTATCTATCTATCTTCTATCTACCTATCTATCATCTATCTACCGATCTATTTCAAATCTATCTATCTATCTATCTATCTATCTATCTATCTATCTATCTTCTATCTATCTATCTATCTATCTATCTATCTATCTATCTATTTATTTATTTTCTATCTATCTCCTATCTATCTACCTATCTATCATCTATCTACCGATCTATTTCAAATCTATCTATCTATCTATCTATCTATCTATCTATCTATCTCCTATCTATCTATCTATCTATCTATCTATCTATCTATCTATCTATCTCCTATCTATCTATCTATCTATCTATCTATCTATCTCCTATCTATCTATCTATCTATCTATCTATCTTTCTATCTATCTATCTCCTATCTATCTATCTATCTATCTATCTATCTATCTATCTATCTATCTATCTCCTATCTATCTATCTATCTATCTATCTATCTATCTATCTATCTATCTATCTAACTATCTCCTATCTATCATCTATCTATCTATCTATCTATCTATCTATCTCCTATCTATCTATCTATCTATCTATCTATCTATCTATCTATCTATCTATCTATCTATCTGTCACCTCTCTAGTAATGTGACATACAGGACACAATAACAAGATGTAGGTATTGTGGACATGTTCCTGGGTTATAGATATGATTGCAGACTTTCCTCAGACCTGGAAATATATTGCTTTGTCCGCCTGTATATTAGTTTCTGACAGAATAGTGCTAGTGTACAGATTAGGAGGAAGGAATAGGAAAGTCTGCGGCCAGTTGGTTTTCTTCATTAGATCTGACGGTTTTCTTATCATATCAGGAGCGCAGGTTCAGTGGGTTGGCGGGGAACACACTGCAGCCATAGCCAGGTTTCATTTGTCGCCTCTATTAGAACTTTGATCTAGTTTCGGATAGTGCCGGGAGTTTTCACCTCCTTAAAGTAATTTTAAAATAAAAAGAACACCTGTAACTATAAGTAGTGATGGAATCTGTTGAGTTGCTGAAAGTTCTGTGCAGTTTTATATGTTTGCGGGAATGCTGGGTGACAACCCATATGGCTGTCAATTCACTCGCCTTTCCTGAAAGGCACATTTGCCTAGACATACTGTACAGTTCGATGTATTACTGTATAGGTTGGTAGATTACATATACGAAATAAATGAAATCAATATAATTGCATTATTGTGAATCCAGATGTTGTTTGTGGTTTACATTGGACAAATCCAGAAAAGAAGCAGGGACTCCTATCAAAGACAGGGGTCCCTGCTACTGTAGCGTATTAAGCGGCCAGATACACTCTGCATTAAAAAAAATTGAGAGGTTTGCTTATCTCTATTCAAGGCTTCAAGACTCCACTAGCACTGTGAGGTTACGATCTTTGGCAGTATTATTTAACTGTATCCTTATTTTTGCCTTATTTTTGTTACTTTTTATCCAGTGATTTATCTTTTGGGAGTGACCTTTCATTTTTGTAGCTTATGTTAAAAATACAGCTGTTTTGTTAATGTATTACAGGTGTCAAAATAGTACCATGTGTGAACGGGTTAAACAAAATGGCTGTTTTTTGTAAAAACGGATACTAAATAATGAGCATGTTTGTTAGTTTAACCCCTGTACTAAATCACAGATGTTTTTCTTTACTGGGTGTGTACTGACGGCTAATTCCCCATAGACTTTAATTGAGTCCTTTTTTTTTTTTTTTTCTACTCTAAATTACAGACGTATTTTGGGTTTATTTTACTGTGTGAACATAGCCTAAGACTGCTTGATACATTTCTCCCAATTTATTTTGTGGAACTGTAATGGTGACCATGTAGGTTACCCAACCCCTTGCTTTTACTTGTCTTTACTGTCTACATGTGCTATGGCCTACCCATATAAAATACAAGGCAGGAGTGTGGTCAATACACAAAATATTTTCTAGAGTTAAAGGGGTTGTTAACCAAAATTCTAACTAGTGCCAGAAAGTGGTTTATTAAAAAAAATATCAGCTGTTGTATGTCCTGTAGGAAATGGAATTCATTTTATTCTGAAGAGCAGGTAAGGTTTTCTATGGGCATTTGCTACTGTTCTAGTCTAGATAGTTTGTGACCTGAACAGAGGTGGCAGCAAAGAGCACTGTGTCATATTGGAAAGAATACACCACTTCCTGCAGGATATACAGCAGCTGATAAGTACTGGAAGATTTGAGATTTTTTTTATAGAAGTAAATACAAATCTCTGGTGCTTTCTGGCACTAGTTAATTTGAAAGAAAAAACTATTTGGTGAACTACCCCTTTACTATCTAGATAACAAAAAAAATGTATCAAAGAGATTAGATATTGGACATTAACATTAATAGAAAGGGGAAGGTTACAGAATAATTACAGGGCCAAACACTATGCGAGAACAGAACCGAACACGTATTGCAGTTAAACCAGCTAACACATTTTGTATTAGAAATGAAGGGCAGTGATATGGCTGGGGATGGAGATGGAGTTCCATACAAATGGTCCATTCCTTTAAATAAAGTATATGCCATCTTCTCATATAAACACACTTTTTTTAGAGAAGTTGGCAGCCAAGTGTGGTTCTCTGGTCCCTTGCATGTGGCTCTTAGCACTCAGTACCGGTAATTCCTTCTTCAACCTTAGCCGTGCCACTGGCCTTTATTCCCCGGTTGGGTTCTAGCCTGATTTATGTTTCTACCATCAAGTTTCTAATACAAATGATGAACCTTTCACCCCCAGTGATTCTAACAGTAGGTAATCCTCAACTAAACACTCCTCCAGAAACGTCTGTCCTACTAACCTGGTCCTGTGCCCGTTCCATCTAACTTCACTTTAGCTCCAGGGGTCCCTATGAGCAGGTTCCATTAACTTGCCTCCATTATTCATTCTGAGCGAATTAAACAAAACATTTTGTCAAGGTAATTCATTTAGATGGTGCAGAGGCTCGCACCTCTCTGAGCACAGCTACGTCCAAAGAGAGGACGTTGTGTTGAACATCGGGTTTAGTGACCCTAGCCCACATACTGTCTGGGTGAGTATATGGTTCCTATATACCTCTGTTCTGTAAAGGTTTCCAAAGCATCAGGGAATCAGCTGATCTGATGAGGCAATTTTTTTCTTGTTTTTTATTTACTTATTTTTATATTTTTCATAAGTCTTCCCCCCCCCCCCTGAGCAGAGCTTGTATGAGGGCTTTTTTTTATTAAGAAAAATGGCACCCCCCCCCCCGCCAAAAAAAAACAAAAAAAAAAACCTATGGTGGTAATACTCAGATGAGAGACAGGATCTTTGCAGTTACATTCAGTGACGCTCTGGCTACAGGAATTATCTGAGCAAAATCTAAGACTAAACACTCCTGTAACAATTTCAGGTTATTGCTCACCCCACAGAACCCCCCCCCCCTGGGAACCTGTAACTTCACACATTCACCAACTGTCAAATTAATTTCCATGGAATTTCAGGTGAAAAGCTCTCTCTAACCCCGCCTCCTCATTCTAGTCTCTCAAGTTAGTTGTACACTCAGACCTTGCTACCAAAGGTCTCAGTTGCTCAGAACCCCAGTCCTGCTATTCTATGGCTCTACTTGCACTACTCCTACTTCTGTTTTAAACATTAAATGACTGAACCCACTAGGCCAAACCCCAGTCCCTCAGGTAACCAGGCCTCACTATAGTTCCTCTCAAGTCTCCACTTTTCACAGAAGCCTACCTGAACTCACTGCCCCTTTGCCTTCTCTTTTCACGCTGACATTATTCTCAAAACCACAGCAGACTACCCCAGAGATAGCACCCAAGATAATAGTACACTCAGCCTATATGGATTTAATGGTGGCCTGTAGCAATGTAGTGAATACTTTTTTCCCATCTTTAGGCTATGTTCACACTGCGTATGAGTCCGGCCGCATTTCGTACGCCGCCGTACATGTGCGGCTGAAACTACGACCGTGGGAAAAATAGACATGTGGCTGGATGCGTACGAACCGCGAACATACGCCCGTAGTACAGTTATGCTTCCCTAGCTTGTTTGGAAGCGATCTGAGGCAGGTCATTTACTTGGAAATCTTCGCCCAGCCCAATAAAACTCACAGAACCTTTTGGATCGAAAAATCAAGTTCAATTTGGCTGAAATAAGTACTCCGTACGGGACCGCATGGAAATCCACGGCCGTGAGTTGGAACATTTCCGTCCTCAAACAATGGTCTTGTTCATTTTTCACGGCGCCGCATACAATCCGGCCGTAAGCTCATACGTAGTGTGCACTGTGCGGGCGTATATCTTATACTTTCAAGCGAACGCATCAACCTCAAAACTACATGCGTATATTCGCGGTTCGCACTACGGCCGGACTCATACGCAGTGTGAACATAGCCTTAATTATTATTATTATCATTATTATTATTATTATTATTATCAAAGGTGGGACTACACAGGAGGGGGGGCAAGTACTAAATGGGGGACTACATAGGAGGGGACCATCTATTAAATGGGTGACTACACAGAAGGGAGCCATCTACTTAAGGGAGAAGTACTATAGAGGACCTAAACAAGGGGCCATCTACTATAGGGGGACTGCACTGGGGGCCATATACTAAAAGGGGACTACATATGAGACCATCTACTACAGGGGAACTAAACAGGGGGTCATCTACTATAGGAAAACCTACACAGGTGGCTGTGTTTTATTGGGGGGGGGGGGGGGGGGGGTGTCATGAACAGGTTCGTTGCACTAGGATCCCATGTCAGTGTGTCTGTGCACTGGGGGGAGGATGGCAAGATGGGTAAATTTAATCCGCCCCTGTACCCACTCTTACTATTTTTGTACCCTACATTCCTGATTTGGCACGTTTTATCCTGATACCTCCTAAACGGACCCCATTACAGGCCAAGAGAGCTGACAGAATAGCTCACTGAATAACCACCAGTGATGAAGATCGAGGCCTAAGAAGTCCTGAATTATTTGTAGGTTATCCGCCTCCGCACCACTATAGCAGTAATGATGTTCACTCAGGCAAAGGCGCATTCTATCTCCTATATGAATGAGTTTTTATCATTATTTCACCATCATCATTGCCATCAGCAGCATCATAAATTCATAATGATGATAATTGCTGCTGTCTCCTTCAAGGAGTGATTATATGATTTGGTGGCAATCTTTGACAAGAATCCAGACGCTTTCAAGCTTTAAATAACACTTACCCAGTAATTCTCTCAGCTATTTATTTTGCAGCAAACCACAAGCAATGTTTGATCGTTGGCTTAAAGAATTCTGACATTAGTTCAGGAGATGAAGCAGTGAGTAGACCACCAGAGATTTCAACCCTGGCAAGCGAGCCCCACTCCAGTCTTTTGGAAAAGCTTACGATGTATCTGCCAATCTCTAAGTTACGCTTTAGATGAAAAATGAGCTGTAACGACTTAGACTGTAAAGTATAGACAACTCGAGAATCATAGAGTGTCCATGGATGGATAAATAACATAGACAATTAAAGGGTGATGCAGCTCGATAACCCTTTAAATGACTATTGCTTAGTTGAGGTAACAATACTATGAAATATCAGGAAAGGAAACTCCTGAAATGCGTCAAAAAATATATAAGTATCTTTTCCAAAAAAATTTCAAATTGGAAGTTGTAACTTTTTAAAAGGGGGTTTTCAGGGCAAAACAGATTGATGGCTTTTTCTTAATATCAAGGTTATCAATCACCGATCGGCCACAATACTAAGTAAATGGGTCTACGGCAGCAGGCTTTGTTCAGTCGTAGTCCAGTCCAGTTTACCGCCCAGCCCAGTCAGCCGTAGTCCAGTCCATCGTAGACAAGGTCCACAAGGTCCTTCTAGTCTACCCGTATATTAGAATTTCTTGGATATGTTTCGCCCAGGAATAGTTAAAGTGTGCCTGTCACTTTAAAAAAAAAAAAAATATATATATATATATAATTTTTTTTTTACATGGGGTAGAGAATCAAACGTCCAATAGCACTGTAATAGAATCAAATGGCATAAAAAAGTGGACGCATGGCGGTTGGCCAATAATACCGAAAGTTGGCACCATAATTTCGGGGACAGAGATGTCTAACAGCACCCAAGTAGTGAAATCTTTACATACTTGCTATGTTTCGACCCAGCAAGTTCAACCGACAAGGACCCTACTAGGTCAAAATGTAGCATGTATGTACTACTTGGATTTCTAAGTAGAGATGTAGAGATGTGACAAAAATTTTGATCAGTCTGAACCTAAGTGTTCATACCCCCACGGGCACTGGAAAAAGTGTGGAGAAGCATGTTCTTTCCTAGCGCTGTGATGGTACCGAACATATATATTAAGGGTCACGTACACAGAGCTGGTGAAAAGTTGTTCTAGCAATCGTTGGGGGTCTAACACCCAGACTTTGACAGATTAAAATTTTTGAAATGTCAAAAGTTTTTTTTTTAAAGTGACAGTGCCAATTTAAATTCACTTACTGTGGATTTACCGTCAACATCTGTTGGAACTTTGTTTCCCGCATTGGCTACACTTTCAGAACATTTTCTGATATTGTGCTGTTGCTTTTGATCTCCACTCTAATTGTGAAACCCTCTAAGAACGAAACAGAGAGGTCCCTTACGATGCTGCTAATGATCTGCATAACTAGCTCCTGTTACTAGCTTTATATTTTAAGCTCAATGAATGGAACATGAAAGGCTCCCTAATCTCCAACAAATATCCTAATTAAAGGTATTATTTTTATCATATGAGGATAACCATTTTACTTTGTGAATAAAGTAAATTACGTAACTTTGGGGTATCGGTCAGTTCATTGTTATTAGCAATTTCTTGGTTATCTCTATGTTGCGGTTTTCTTACTGATAGTGGACCCGCGAAACCTAGACTAGAATGCGGAGGTAATAACCTATTATTTAAATCAAGTTTTAATGCAAAACAAATTTTTAAAAGAATTTTGGGCAATGTTTTGTTCAAATTTTTTTATTTAAAATCCTGAAATCTTGCAGGTTTTTTTTTTCTTATCACTAGGCCTAAACTAGTCCTGTTCTGTCTGTGATGATAAGGTGGAAGCTGATGGAAACTGAGCTGTACAAAATTATAGTGACATGTGACATGAATAAATAGAAATGACAATACATGAAACTCACAGCTCAGCCTCCCCCTTCCTGTAAAATGACCTTTTCTTAGGGGCCTATTCCACGGAGCGATAATTCGGCCAATTATCGCTCTGTGTAATAAATACAACGATCAGCCGATGACAACTATCATCGGCTGATCGTTGATATAGGTTTGAACCTATAATTGTCGGGCACCGACCACGCATCGCTACGTGCAATAGCGGTGAGCGGCCGGCCGCTGACAATTTACAATACCTATCCAAGCTACATGGCTCCTCTTGCGGTCTTCTTCTCCCTGGGTCCCACGCACTCCCGCTTCAGAGCGGCCTGTTTGAGCTGATAGGCCGCTCAACCAATCACTGGCCTGGACAGCCGTGGCTAGTATTTGGATGAGCGGCCTGTCAGCTGAGACAGGCCGCTCTGAAGCTGGAGAGCGCGGACCCAGAGAGAAGAAGACCGCAAGAGGAGCCCTGCAGCCTGAATAGGTAATGTATAAAGTTTAAACAAGGGCTGCAAGGACATCGGTAACGATGTCCATGCAGCCGTTGTTAAACGATAATTGGGCCGTGCAATAGGCCCAGTAAACGAGCACCGATCTAGCAGATCGGCGCTCGTTTACAGTTACTATCGGGCCCCCATTGGCCCGTGTAATAACACCCTTAGGCTACAGAACCATATAAAGAATAGGGTCTAGATATGTTAATTGTGTTAACGTTTATGTGGTTTACTGTAAAACATATCAACAAGAGCTATTAAAAAAACATCTCAGGAAAAATGGCTGCCTCCATAGTAAAGTATTAAAAAAAAAACGTTTCATTGGTTTTCACCCTTTAATCAGAGAGTACGATGTGGACTTGACTGTAGACGTTGTAGTTCAAAGAATAGTCTTGAGTTGATGGTGGTGCTGCCATGGATGAATTGTGAAGAAAATAAGTCAGATTACTAATGGCAGAGGAACAAATACAAAAGCCAATGGGAGATTCCAAAAAGGAACTAACCAGGAGCCAACCAAGTCAAAGCAAATATTAAACCTGAGTATGAGCACCATGTAAAGCCTAAAGTGTAATGTACCATACTCAACCGATGGTGTCCAAATAAAAGATCCCACTTGACCTTGACAACCCAATTTAGATGACATTAAACGAGAATTGACAATCATGCCCCGCTTCCAAATCTCGTACTTGTACATGATTTATATGCATGGTGCAGGGGCAAAATTTGGAAGCAAGGCTCAACACTGGAAACTGACTGTCAGTCAAGCAGGACTAGGAGGGGGAGTAAGAAGGCGTTACCAAGCCCAGCACTTCAGGGGCATGGGATTGCATCTTTCACTCTATAGACCAGAGAATGTGGCAGCACAGACGGATACAAAAAGGGAACTATATGTCTCCTTGTCCTAACAGCTATCTAACAGTGTCAGGAGTTTTTTTTTGAACAGCAGATGAGAGATTCATAATCTTTGCAGTTATCTGAGGGGCCATAATTTTGCGGGTTTTTTTTTCCTACAACTTGATGAAGTGGTCTGTTCCTTGCATCCCGCTTTGACTTTCGACCACAACTGCTTCTGCCTGCACACAATTGCTGGTCTTTGCATACTATAATGTGATTAAGAAAACAGGAGACCTCAACACAACCATCAACTTGGGTCACAGTTACCTCTACTAGGCAGTCACCAAAAATTGTTCCCATTTGGATTTTTGAAATATCACACTAAAAAATGTTTTAGTTTTTTTTTTCTAAACAGTTTATGAGCAGTTTTTTAACCTATGTAGAAGAGGAGTTGCAGGTGATGTAAGGTAAGTAAGGAATAAACTTTATATTTTCCAACCCCTCTTACAAAAATATAAACAATAAGAAGTACGATTGTGGCTTTTATTACGCGTCTCTGGAACTTCACCAACAGTTTTTTAATGTTTCCCTCAAGTCAATGAACATTTGAACACTTGACCATCTTTGGAAGGAAAAGTGCTGACACGGTGGAAAAGACATGGTTCCACCGTCTTTCCAGTATTCCCTTGATGACTGCAAAGGTCTAACTATTCAATCATCCATACCTGCCGCCAAGAAAAAAAAAATCCCCAAAGTCTTCATTGTGATGTTTGTCTTCCCCTTTCTCCTTCCTCTCCTCCATAATTGCCCTTAACCATTTGAATGGCTGACTAATCGAGCTGTATTAATTCGTTCACCGGCCTGTCAGTCGAGAGCGCTCCATTGATTTTACTATATCATTCCCCCCCCCCATACAAACCCATGTATTCTTCCTTACAACCTAGAATATGTCTTTCGTGAAAGATGCAAAAAAAAAAAATCCCATTTTTTTTTATTACAAATAAAAGCAGAGGCTTGACTCTGTAATGTAGCTCGCCTTTAAGCCTTTTAAATTAGTTGAACAAAGATTTTAAAATTGTTCAATTGGTTTCATTAGGAAGTGTATAATAGAATAATGAAATAAAACAAATGATAAAAAGCAGACCCGCTAATTAGCCCGACATGATTGATATAGCTTTGGACTAGGCATTTGATCTCAAACAAACTGCAGTTCCTTGTTAAAGGGGATTTTAATTGATGTGCGGAGAGGTATTAGATGATGTAGGGAAATAATTACTCAAAAGCTATTCATGCATTTGGCTGAACATAACAAATGAAGTTTGGGTACTGGATCTGGCGGAGTGGACGCATGCTAATTAATAAGAAAAAGAACATGAATCTTACTGAACATTTTAACCCAGCGCTCACCAGCTGATCGCTAAAAGGTTACAGAAACAATTAGAACGACCGGCGGCATCAAAAGAAATTTTGCATTCATAATAATTGACCTAGTTAATTTTTTGTTTTGAAAACTTTTTGTTTTTCGTGGCATGACTTTGTAAGTTAAAGACTGTTTATTTCTCCTTTCATGGGATATTCTTATCTTATAAAGCGATGGCCTAACAGCGGGATACGGGATGGCTTTTGGGCAATAGGTCTTGCTTGGCGGTGTTAGGGTGATGCAAAAGGAAGTTGACCTTTATGGCTTTATGTAGCTGAAACACGGCACTGATATACTAGAGACAAGGTATGGCTTTCCAACACCTGGATAATTTGGGTTTTGAACTTGGTTGGTGAACAATTTTGCGATTAGTAAGGGGGCACTCACACGTTCTGTGATTATGGTCCATGCCTGGAAGATGTGCTATGGACCAGAATAATGATTCTATAATGATTGGAGTTGTGGATCTGCTGTACCACCATTAGCGATGACATAAGCTGCACCAGGGAGCGAAGTCTACAAACGCGCACGCCAGCCGGGACAGTGAGGAGACGGACCGTGGAGCAGTGAAGTGCCCCTAATGGCCAAAGAGGGTGCGGCGGCCGCCCGGAGCACAGGATGACGCCGCAGCCCTAAGAGATCCATGATGATGTTGGGAACTCCATATCAGTACAACAGAGCAAAGAGAAGTAAACTGTTTCGGAGCTCCCAGTATCATTATGAATCATGAAAAGATGGATCCAGTCCAGGGAAACTCCCATTTTACCAGGACTGGATCCATCTTTTTCCAGCAGCCGGGGTGGAGTGGCAGGGAGTGGACCAGACTTCAATGGCAGCAGATCGCCAAGCAGAATGCAGATAGGAATAACAGATATTTAGATCTTTCTGTCTCCTCATATAATCCCAGACACTGGATGATGTACTGTTAAGAACTCCACTGGTGTTTCTTGTCTTGCACCCCTTGCAAAAGTCTGTACTTCAAAGTAAAAGTGGTAATTAAGTAGTACCTAAGTTTTGCCACTAGATGTATATGTATATTGTGTACCTAAGTATTGCACAGCTGTTGGTAACTAAAAGGTTATTGTTTCTATGACCTGTGCACCAATGGGAGCTCTTTTTCTTTTCTGCCTATCTCTATCCTTCTCTTTCTATTGCACTCTTTTCTCAACCACTCACAGCACACGTTACAGATGCTGTAGAAGGAAGTCAAATGGGGAGAGGAAGTATAGCCATACCTTAGTGAGTCTTACTCTGGCTTTTTTAGAGGAAGGATGCAAGCCAGAACGGTCCCTGCAGTAGCCAAGTAGGGCCCTGGAGACTCCTGTGGAGTCTTACTCTGTCTTTGGTAGAGAACGGATGCACATGAGACACCTTTGTACTCTTTTCTTGATAGCAGCATTTCCACACACTATTCAGTGCTGAACGCACACTTAGAGAGGACAAGTCAGGGATTATACCAACCCACGCTGAGAACCAGTCTAAAAGTGCAGCACAGTATCCTGAAAAAAAGGAACTGATCCAGATAGAGCAAAGTTACTAAAAGCCTACATACTCTATCTCGCAGCGCGGGTATCATCAGAGAATTCTGACCACTCTGCTCATCCCAGGTAAAAAGGTCTGGGGCTTGTGTCACCCTCTAGGACAGGTCACCCGAAACTGGTGGGCAATAGGTGGTGCAAAGACCAAAGAGTCAAAACATGGGCACAAGTATTCTCTCTACTCTCAAGTATTATACTTATTCTCCTTCTAAAGTTCTGGCAGAGCACAGTACTACATTGGGTTGTCAAGTCAATAACCTATTGTATATCACTGTATTAAGCCTTCCTGCAGTAAAGAAGAGTTTATTTATTTTAACTGGACCCAGTGGTTATTCGCTAAGCACCTACACAGCCATTGCATCTTCCTTGGGTCATCTCCCCTTTCTGTGGGTGGCAGTACCAATAGTGCGGGTGGGTCACAACTCCACTCCAGCCCACTGTGATAAGTGCCCAAGGGAGCCCTAAACACGTCACAACAACCTAACATCTGGCTGAGCTATATTGCGAACAACCACCACAAAGGTGGCGTCATGCCTCACCATCTGGCAAGTGACCGGTCACGTCTCCCATCTGGGCGACACCACTCAGCCCCAGATTTACAATTTCCTCCGCCATGCTTCCCTGTTGCCTATAGACCCTAATTATTGCCCTGTTCTCCAGCCCTCCAACTCCACTATCTATATTTTCATGCATAGTTGAGTCATCTGGACTTGTTTTCATGTTAAGGCTACAGCATTTTGGAAGTAATTCTTCCATGAAGACCACTTCCGGACAGACTTCTGATGAGTATATATGAGTATGCCTGGGCTCCCCTTGGTAAACCTTGTTGTCGTTTCTTTGTGCGTCTTCAAAAGACCTTGAATATCACATATTGGACCACCAATCCTTAGCCTGGTGGAGACTTTGATGATGCAGTATACCTATATTGTGTCTTCTTGTTTTGTTCAGTCTTGCCATGGTAACAAGAAAAAAACCCATGTTGAAGTCCCTGCCCTATAGCCAAATGATCCGGGCTAAAGGGATCACAGATCCCGAGAATGATGTTACAGAGCCACTTAACAAAATGGCTTTGGATTTTTTGACAATAGCGGGTACCCCAGATCTTTGGTACAGCACTGTAACCAGAAAGTTGAATGACTAGACAGACACCCATTACTAACCAAAACTACAACTAGGAACACTAATGCCAAAATACTGTTTGTATCCACCTACACACATCTATCCCCACGTATAGGGAATATTATACGCAAACACTGGCATTTAGTGAGAGAAATTTGTAAAAACGTACCATAATTTCAAGTCCCTCCATTGCTTTCATGTCGCAGATCCATAAATTTGAAAGACAGATTGGTCAAAAATGATATTTCTTTGCAGAAGGGGGAGACACAGAGATACCTAGCGCCTCCTAGAAAGGGCTCTTATCCATGTCTCTCCTGTGTGAACTGCAAATATATAGGTGAAAAAATTTGTGCATCCACTGACATTGAAGGAATACCCCATTAACCATTATTTAACAAGTAACTCCAGCTGGATAATCTACGTTCTATCGTGTCCGTGCAAACCTAAAAACTAGATTTAGCCAACACTGTTATTCCATACGTAAGAACGGGTTAGACCTGTCAGTCCCCAAACATTTCTTCAAAGCAGGACATTCAGAAGCAGGACATTCTGAACTTAACCCCTTAACAACGCATGATGAGTATACCCATCATAAGGCCGTTAAGGGTAAACAGAGAGGGCTCCCGGCGTAAGCCCTCTCTGCAATCCACAGTCCTCGGTTGCTATGTGTAGCTGGGGACCACAGGCATTAGCCTGCGCGGCCGATCGCCGATCCCAGCTAATTAACTATTTAAATGCAGACGTCAAAGCTGACAGCTGCATTTAAATAGTCCTTGGTCCCCTGTCCCTGGTGTCTAGTGGGGCTCCCCCTCCTTCCCCCGCGCGATGCTATCGCGGAGGAGAGATCCCTTCTACTGAGCCGGCCGGGACTCAGCGTCAGAATGACGCTGATCCCGACTCGGCAATCAGTGCATCTGGTCTGCACCAGACCAGAATAATACAGCACTGATCTGATGGATCAGTGCTCTATTATATACACAGCATTGATCTCAAAGGGAGATCAGTGCTGTGTATACAGAAGTCCCCCAGGAAACTTCTAATTAATGTAAGTAAAAAAAAATAAATAAAGAGTTTTTATTAATAAAAAAAACCTCCCCTAATAGAAGTTTAAATCACCCCCTTTTCCCATTTTATAAATAAAAATAAACATATAAATAAATAAACACAAACAAGAGGCAAGAGGCGGCACTCCAAGTCTTAAAGTGAAAAAAGTGGTGTTTATTCACCCAGTATGCAACGTTTCAATCTACTCATTGAGATCTTTGTCAAGCACAGCAGTGGACCATAAGGGGCTGGTATATAACATATCATAGGACAGCCCACTAATCAAGTGACATCATAATAATTAATAATGTAAACATATATAAAAAAATACATAACCGTGTGTTACATAGTGACGAAAAGTGTCCTGTGTAGTGTGAACATAATCAAACATATAATTGAAAGCGACCGATCGACATGTAAAAGTCCTGATCTCTATAATAATCTTCATAACGTAGCTTCACTGATAAAGGAGGGGGCCGGACTCACCAAAGTATCTATCAAGCCGCTACTCCATCACGTTGTCTTGCATCGTCGGTCACTTGTTTGTACACAAAGTAACTGCGCATGTGTGAGGAGCGCACCAATGAGGGGGAGCTTGGGAGTGTCATAGCGTCCGTCAGACCAATCAGAAGATACGTGGGAGGTTCAAAGTATCTAGTGGGCAGAGATCCATAGTCACAGTATAAGTAGCGCATGCGGTCTAGCGTCATATCTCCCCCGCCGCCATCTTTGTTGTGGGCGAAGTGTCTGGACCGCACAGGGATACCCATCCCAATTGAGTGATATCCAGGATTCCAGCGCATGCGCACCGCAACGGACTTCTGCGCCATCTTTGGATAGGGAAAATAGCTCATACTTGTCTCCAAGCGGCATCAGTATGATATTACCCGGGTACCAAGGCTGCTCCATTCTCGGGGTCCTTCTTAGTCATCCCAGGCTGGTTGATCCTCTGGCGCTTATCTTAGCCGTATCTCGAGGTCTCCCAATAAAATTCAGAAATGAGCCGCATCATAGAGGGGAAAGTCCAAAAATACGATGATCCTCAAAACAGGTCTGAACCGGTCGTCACAACACTCCCTACTTCCCACTTGTAAATAATAAGGGATAAAACTATATGCTGGTGAGTCACTGGCCAAACTCCATCATCAGATCTACAAAAAAGAAGAAAGATTGTGTAAACATCAAATCATAAATATCGGTCGTGTATTGTGCCAAAAGTAATTATTTAGAAAAATAAATTATTTATATACATATATACAAAATGTCAAATTCCTTTACCCGATCAGAGGACAGCATATAGGGGTGAGAATAGGGCAGGGTCTACATAAAAGCCTTCAGTGAAAAGTCAATGTTTAATCCAGTAGGTTGTAATGAATTCAGCTTAGCTATCCAATGTGCTTCCCTTTGTTTAAGTAATTTGTGACGATCTCCACCCCGTCTAGGTGGGGTAATCCTGTCAATAACACAAAATTTCAGTTGTTTAACTGTATGTCCACATTCTTTAAAATGGCGTGGTACTGGTAGTTCGAGTTTTTCCGTACGAATTGAGGATTTGTGATTATTTAATCTGATTCTACATTCGGTCGTGGTTTCGCCTACATAGATCCGTGGGCAGGGGCACTGTAGTACGTAAACGACGTAGTCGGATTTACAGGTCAAATGGTACTTGAGTTTGTACTGTCTCTGTGTGATGGGATCAATAAATGTGTCACCCTTCAGCATCAGTGGGCAATTCTCACATCCCAGGCAGGGAAAACTACCAGGTTTCAGTTCTGATGAGAGGTCTGTCTTTTCTCGGTAATTATCAGCGTGTACTAATTTGTCACGTATACTTGGGGCTCGTCTGTAAGAGAATAGAGAGGGAGATTTAAACAATGTTACATTAGAATGAAATTTGGACACAATGTCCCAATGTTTTTTAATGATATTGGAGATTTGAGGGCTAAATGAATTATACGTTGATATAAATGGTATCCTAGCGTGTGAGTTGGTGTTCTTGGTTTGCATGATCTCTGAATCCAACTGTCTAGTCTGCATAATACTCCTCTTAATTAATTTGCCAGGGTATCCCCTGCCTTGGAATCTCTGACCCATCTCATCCAACCTCCTTACTAGTGTATCTGGATCCTCAACAATCCTTTTAACACGGAGGATTTGACTGCGTGGCAGAGATTCAACCATCCTTCTAGTATGTAAACTGTCAAACCTAAATAAGTTATTTTTGTCGGTTGGTCTCAGGTAAATATCAGTACATAACTTACCATCTCTCACAGATACCCAGGTATCCAAGAATTGTACCCCCTCCCTGGAGTAACTCATAGTGAATTTGATATCTGGATCAGTGTCATTTAGTGATCTAAAAAACTCCTCCAACTCTATCTCTGACCCCTTCCATACGAGGAACACGTCGTCTATGTATCTCCACCACCCCAGTGCGTTACTGAAGTGGGGAGACACATAGACAACGGTCTCCTCAAGTTCGGCCATTACCATGTTCGCATAAGTTGGGGCCATGTTCGACCCCATGGCCGTGCCCCTCTGTTGAATGTAAAATTTTTCCTCAAACAAAAAATAATTACAGGAAAGAATAAGTTCCAATAGACTCAATATAAATTCCCTGCAATGTCGCATGAGTTTGATGGAATAAATTAATAGATAGGAGATAGATAGATAGATAGATAGATAGATAGATAGATAGATTTACATTCTCTTATTGGCTTGTGATGTATTTGTTGAAATGAATCCTGTGAGATTATTTGTTCTCATATAAATACTTGTTATGTGATTATATAAAAGCTCCTGTCATGTAATCTGGAAGAAAGAACATTAAGTAAACTGATTACTGTATTAGCGGCTGTTTGTCTCCTGAGTGGATGTGCGAGTGCTTTTATGTAGACACAGAGTCCCACACCTACAGTTTATGTCTTGTACCTCTCTTTTCATGCTGGGAGTTGTAGTTTAGTAACCACTTGTGAGGGTTGTTCTTACCATAGATTTCATGAGAGTCTGGAGGCAGGATAAGTAATGTATGTACACAGTGACCCCACCCGCAGAATAGTGAGTGCAGCTCTGGAGTATAATACAGGATGTTACTCAGGATCAGTACGGGATAAGTAATGTAATGTATGTACACAGTGACCCCACCCGCAGAATAGTGAGTGCAGCTCTGGAGTATAATATAGGATGTAACTCAGGATCAGTACAGGATAAGTAATGTATGTACACAGTGGCCCCACCAGCAGAATACTGAGTGCAGCTCTGGAGGGTGTGGTTACAGGGTGTGTCTGTGTTTGCTGCTGAGTGCCACACATCCAGACTTCCAGGAGGAGAGAGGCTGATTCACCACCTGCTTCCCCAGGAAGGTGGCAGCTTCCTGGGAGAGTCTTCAGCATGGATCCCCTGACCTCCACCTCCCGGTCAAGGCCGGCGGGGGGTGTAGAGAGTAAGCTACCGGCCAGCGCTCCGGCTGGAGGGGTAAGAAGATCTAGTAGGGTTCGCAGCAATGTGGACCCAGCCCTTCCAGCGACGGATGGAAGCCGCAAGGTTTCTGATGTTGATACAAAGCCTGCAAGCAAGGTGAGCGGAAGACGGGGTGCAGGTGCAGCTGCACGGAGGGGCTCCCAGGAGAGTCAGGTGGTGGAGCAGTGGGGTCTCAGGGGGCCCAAAGAGTCTGCAGCCACCTATGGCTCCAGAATAGCTGCAAAGCTTGCTGAGTATGAGCAGCTTGGAAAGAGACTGAAGGGGTTAAGAGACGACCTGAGTTTTGCTAAACACAGAGCCAGCTCAGCCCCAAAGAAACAGAAGCCTGGACTCACAGCCAAGGTGAAGTCTCTTCAGCAGGAGATCACAGATGTGGAGCTGCAGAGAATAGTTATCCTGGAGGGCAGCGATGTCTTCAGAGAGAAGCTCCTCAATGAAGACAGGTTTGCCAGGATGAAATCCCCAAAGAGGGAGGAGGAGGATGGGGGTGATTGTTCTGCGGATGGTGAGAGCAGTAGTGAGGAAGAGGAAGGTGAAGATATGGAAGCTGGAGAGACCCCTGTGACAGCGAGTCTGGAGGACTTGGCTACAAAATCTTCCAGTGCACAAGGGGTGGATGAGTCCCAGCTGAGTCTACCTGCAGGACAAGTGGCCTTACCGACATCTTCAGGAGAAGGCTCTACAGAGGATGATGATGATGATGATGATGACGATTCTGGAGGAGCTCTGCTTGCACAAATAAAACAGATTGAATCCCCAGTGCACATGGAGAACTTCAGCTTTGGAGATGACCTGGGGAAGGAGGAGTTAATTAAAAAGAAGAAAAAAAGCAAGAAAAAGAGGAAGAAGCCAGCAGAGCAGGTGAACCTTGTGTATGTTCCCTTTGTGCAGTCTGGGGCTGCTGCAAAGTCGTCTCAGGGTGCAGATACTGGTAATCTGACTGTCCCCACTTCTGCTACTGTGGAGCGGGGCCAGAAAGCCAGTAAGAGTACAACCAAGATGGCGGAGAGCGCCGGCCTCGCTGGTCAGGGTAGTGAGGTCGGTAATGGTGTAGGAGCGGCCAGGGGGCCGGACAGTTTGGTGGCTGAGGTGACGTGTGCAGGGCGCTCCTCTGCAGGTAAAGGGAGGAGTGTCCCAGTGCCAGCGGCTGGCACATTGCCCGGGCGGTCGGGCATCAAAACCAAGCTTGTGCGTGATCCTTTGAGTGGACCTGGAGCTGCAGGGCGCTCCTCTGCAGGCAAAGGGAGGAGTGTCCAGGCTTCGAGAGAAGGCATAAGTGCCAGCGATAAGACTGAGGTGGGCAGCGGTCGCTGTGCTGCAGGTCACTCCTCTGCAGGCAAGGGGAGGAGTGTCATTAAGTTGCCAGGAGGTGTTAGTGGTCCGATGAGTGTGTCTGCTGTAACGGGGCACTCCTATATAGGCGCAGGGGTCGTCTGTGCCCCCGGAAATGCAGAAACATCTCTGGTGGATCTTACTGCTGGGGAAGGAGCCAGCGATAAAGAGACTGTCACTAAGTCAGGTGCCTGTCTGGTGCCGCAGGTACACACCAATGGACATGACATTAATAAAGCTATGCTTCAGGCGGTGCAGGAGATTGAGGCAGAGGTGTTGGCTGAGGCTGAGGGCCGGACAGGTGGAAATGCTGCATCTCCCCAAGTTAAGGGGAAGACTGTTGCCCAGTCAAATGTGCCCAGGGATGCCAAGGATGCCACTGCTAATGCCAGATCTGCTATATCTCATGGTAATGTAATAAAGCCAGCCAGACTACAGGTAGGCCAGTCCAGCCCAGCTAGGCAGGGTATATTTGATGCTGATATTATTGTTTCTTCTGTGGTTGCTGGGGGGAGTGGGGATGGTCCGGCTGCCCCCCCAGTGGTGGCTGCTCCAGTAAGGAGCTATGCCAATGTCACTGCTGGGGGAACTAGGGGATCCTCATCTCCTAATCCAGGAGAAGGTAACTTGCAACGGCGCCTCCTGGAGGCGTTAAGGAGAGGAGACAGAACGCTCCAAGTAGAGGGCCGGGAGGTCGACCTGTCCTTCTATGTAGAAAGACATGGGCTTGGGGCATTCCGAGAGCATAATGGGGAAGTGGTCTGGTCCCTTCCGACATCCGGGCAGGAGGTTGGCCGTAGGAACGTGGCCCGTCTGGTATGGAGAGGCAGTGATGCGTGCCCATCCAGGGCAAAGGTGGTGGAGCTTCTCTTCCAGATGAGTTTCAGGGCGAATGACATCTTTGCCCTGATCCACCCCTATGGTACCTCTGAATTCGACATCAGCTTTGTGAAACCAGAGGGACTTGAGCTCTTCTGGTCCAATCACGAGCTGGTGAAGGATGAGCCTGTGTGGCGGGATTTCGCTGTAAAGGCGGTATCCCGTCAGAGTTCCGTCAAGAAAGTGACCGTTTTGACGCGCAACGAGTCCCTTTCTTGCTATGACATCATGACCTGGCTAGGCAGGTATGGGGAGGTGACGGACATCCCCAAGAAAAATCTGGATGAGCATGGTATTTGGTCCGGAGCCTGGACGTTTTCCGTCCGCCTCCGTCGTTCAGGCAACACTGTCGCACACATTCCATCTGCTGCCTTCCTCGGACGCGATAGGATCCAAGTCTTTTATCAGGGGCAGCCGAAGCTGTGTCACAGGTGTGGTGATCCCACCCACTTTAGTGCAAACTGCACTAAGCTGATTTGTGCATTGTGCGGTGCGGAGGGTCATCTGGCTGCCGCCTGTGGCCGGATTCGCTGTCACCTGTGTGGTGACCTTGGTCACCCATTTAGCAGGTGTCCACGCTCATTCTCCAATGCTGCGGCCGCCCAAGATGGGGAGAGCCTTGTTGTTGCCTCACCTGGGGAAGGGACCAGCAGAGGAGAAGGGGCACTAGTGCCAGTGAAGAAGGTAAAAAACAAGACCCCCTCTAAGCTAAGGCGAGAGGAGAAGCGCAGAAGGAGCAGGGACCTGGGAAGTTCCCTGGTGGCAGGAGTAGTCAGTGGTCCTGCTCCAGATGTCGGCTTAGAGGGAACAGCTGAGGCTCTAGAGGATATCGAGTTAGATGAAGAGATAAGGAGACTTCGTAAAGAGGAGGCAAAGAGAGCCATTTCCTCCAGTTCCTCCCAATATGAAAGTTTGGATGAGGACGGTGGGAAAGGGCAAAATGAAAAACGTAAGTGCGACAGTAGGAGGCAAAGCCAGAGGGGGCCTAGGGCATCTTCTTCTTTGTCCTCCGGTGTTGCGGGCCAAGTGCCAAAGGAAAGCCTGACTGACCCCCCTCTGATCGTTCTGTCCAATAGGTATCAGGCCCTCGGCAAATCCGAGGTTGAGGGACTGATTTTGGAGACGGTGAGGTCTCCAGGAGGTGCCGAGCCTGTTCCTTCTGAGGCAGTTTCCTTGGGAGGTCAGGTGGCCCCTGGGTCAGGAGATGAGGATCTGGGTATGGATATGTCTGCATCTTTAAAGCGGGTTAAAGAGAAGGCAAAAGGATCTTCTTCTGATGGGGAAGGTGGTAAAAAGAAGGGTAGGAAATAAAGAGACAAGGCTGTCCAACTCAATCACCCATGATGGCGGCACTCACCCCATTGACTCTGGCATCCATTAACTGTGCCAGCATTAAGTCGGATACGGCTAGATTTGCAGCCTTTGATTTTCTCGGTCGTATTAACGCCGACATTTTGTTTTTGCAGGAGACCAGGTTGACAGACCAAGCCTTGCTAGTAAAAGCCAAGCGAGAGTGGAGGCATGGACCTTCACACTGGTCTCTTGCGGCTGAGCCGTATAGTGGGGTGGCGGTCCTTTTTACCGCTCCTGTAGAATGCAGACGGGTTATCGAGTTGGAAATGGGGAGGTGCCTGATCTTGGATGTCCTCATGAAGGGGCAAGAGCTCAGGCTCATTAACATCTATGCTCCACAAACTAAGTGGGACCGTAAAAGCCTTTTTATGAGGATTAAGCCCTTTCTTTTTACGAGTCGGCAGGTGATCTTTGGTGGAGACTTCAATACTATCACGAGGTCTCAGGACAGGAGAGGCGCCAAAGACAAGCTGGCTTATGATAGCATGGCCCTGATTAGTATAGTTAGGGAGGCTCGCCTAGAGGATGCCCACATCCGGACACCCTCGGGCCACGCGGGTTTCACCTATCATCGAGGTAGCTGCAGGTCTAGATTAGACAGGTTTTATTTAAAGGAGGAAGCCGTCTCTTCCGCAGTGTCCGTGGTTGAGGTGGAGTTCTCCGACCACTGTCTAATTTTGTTTTCCCTGAATGTTTCAGAGACCCCCCGGATGGGTAGAGGCTACTGGAGGCTGAATTCGTCCCTCCTGGAAGAAGCAGAGGTAAGACAATCCTTTGAGGATTTTCTTCAGAGTCAGGTACCTCTACTGGGCCTATGTAGTAGTAAGTCAGAGTGGTGGGAGATATTCAAGAAGCGGGTTGCGAGGTTCTTCCGCCAGCTCTCGAGCCTCAGATCCCTGAATAGGTATCGTGTGTATCAGGGCCTGAGGAGGAAACTCGAGCATCTCGTCTCGACTGGAGGTAGTAGAGAGGAGATCTCCAGAGTGAAAGCCTTGCTCATGAGGTGTCAGTATGATAGGCACGCATCTTTAGTTTTTGAGAGGGATTTCGGGAGGTACCGCTCGCCCGACCCCTACAGAAACTGTAAGATGTCAGTGAGTAGTAAGATTGTGACTGGACTGGTTGATAGTACGGGATCTCTGAACCGGTCCAGATCAGGGATCCTGGAGGTCGTCAGATCCTTTTACTCACACCTCTTGGGGAGGAAGGATCTAGATCGAGATGTGATGTCGGGTTTCCTGGCTGAAGCCATTTCTGAGCCAGGGGTAGACCCCTCTCTTGATGTTTTGGCAGAAGAGATCAGGGAAGAGGAAGTTAGACTGGCGATTGAAGGGCTTGCCCTCAAGAAGTCGCCAGGTCCAGATGGCTTAACATCTGAGTGGTATAAGACCTTCAGGGACCTCTTGGTTCCCCTCTTGACCGAGGTCTTCAATGAGTGTCTCTCCTCGGGCACTCTGCCGAGGTCAATGAGGAGGTCAGCCCTGATTCTTCTGTCAAAGGGTAAAGATTCGAGCCGTATTGAGAATTGGAGGCCCATAGCTCTTCTCAATGCGGACAGGAAGATTCTGGCCAAGATACTGTTTAATCGGCTGGTGAAGTTTGCACCCCGGCTCCTTTCGGGGGCTCAGCACTGCTCTGTTCCAGGCCGAAGCACCTTAAGTGCTGTCCTTAGTGTCAGGGAGGCAGTGGAGCGGAGTAGTGCGGGTCTTTGGAAGGGGTACTTGCTGTCCCTGGATCAGGCCAAAGCATTTGATCGGGTGAACCACGAGTACCTCTGGTCCGTCCTTCGGAGATATGGCCTACCAGATACTTTTGTCAATTGGCTTAAGATCTTGTATGCAGGGGCAGAGAGTTTCCCACTGGTGAATGGTTGGTCTGGCCGCTCTTTTGAGGTTGGGTCTGGGGTTCGCCAGGGCTGTCCTTTGAGCCCACTGTTGTATGTGTTCGCGATTGACCCTTTCCTTAGGAGGGTTGGTTGTGGACCATTGGCAGGGGTCGGGATGAGCCTGGAGGAACCAGAAGCCACCCTGAGAGTGGTAGCGTACGCTGATGATGTCACTGTTTTTGTATCCTCGAGAGGGGAGGCAGATATGGTGATGTCTGAAGTGGAGCGCTACTCGGAGGCGTCCGGGTCCAAGATCAACCAGGATAAGTGTGAGAGTCTCTGGCTGGGAGGGGGAGATCCCAGGTTTGATCTCCCGGGCACCCTTCCAGAGCCCCAAGAGTCAGCAAAAGTATTGGGCATCACATTTGGCCAGGGTGATTACCCCACTAAAAACTGGGATGGTAGGCTCCAGGATGCCACTCGGAAGGTGGACCAGTGGAAAGGTTGGTCTTTAACCTTAAGGGAAAGGGTACACCTGATCAAATCGTACCTGCTCCCTTTGTTTATCTACCTGGGCAGTGTATGTATCTTGCCAGAGGCTTCCTATACTAGGATCTACAGCCTGTTCTTCCAGCTGTTATGGGGGAATAGGCTGAACCTGGTCAGGAGAGAGGTTACGTACCGCACGAGGAGACTTGGGGGTTTGTCTATGGTGAACCCTGTGGTGTTCTTAGTGAACACCTTCTTGAAAGTTAACATCGCAAACCTCTGGAAAGAGAGGGCTCCTCCGTGGGTACTCTCCTGCAGGGAATGGTTTCGGCCTTTCTTCCAGGAATGGGAGACAGGAGGGCGAGTGAAGGACCTTCGTACGCCCCATGGGTATCTCCCGGCTTACGCTACCCCGACTCTGAAGATGATACGTCGGTGGGGTCTGGGAATGTGGGAGATCAGGACTCAGTCAAGGAAATTCCTTGACCAAAGGGTTCTGTTGACCCATTTCCAGAAGCCCCTGGCGCTCAGGGATTGCCCAGGTCAGGATCTGAGGGTTGGGTTAAATCTTTTGAATTCAAAGAGGATCCCCCAGAAGTTTTGGGACTTGGCCTGGCGCTGCTTCCAGGGGAAGCTATATGTGAGGGACAATTTGAAGTGCAGGAGCTCCGATGATCGGGGGTGTCCCCGAGAGGAGTGTGGGAATACGCTAGAGAGTATGGATCATTTCCTGCTTCATTGTCCCTTCAATATAGGGGTTTACACCAGGGTGGGCGCCTCCATAGGTTGGAGTCAGTTAGTCAGTCTCGCCTATCCGGAGTGGGCTTATGGAGTATTCAGGAACCTGGGTGGCCGAGATCGCTGCACGTTATTCTTAGTCAGCATAGTAGTTAGGTACCACACGTGGAACGCACGGTGTCTAGTATCTACACAGCGTAGAGTCCTCTCCGAGGTGGAGGTCTGTAGGAACATCACTGGTGACCTTGGGAAGATCAGGTCTTTGGAGTATGGCAGGCTGGGTACCAGTAGGGCTTCTCTCCTGTGGAGAGGTTTTTCCTTCGCTGTGCCCTAGGTACTGAGCCCACTGGGTGAGGGACCATAATTCTGGTTAGGGACAGAGTAGATAGGGACAGAGGTAGGGAGAGTGTGAGGGTTAGATTAATATTTAGGGATAGTAGTAGGGAGAGGGTAGGGAGAATAGTCAGGGATAGGTTAACCTATTATGGTACCCGGTCTGCCATCCTCCGATCCTGGTGGGGGGCTGTGCATGACACTTTAGGTTTTTGTTTTAATTTTCTATTCAGTTATAAACAGTAAAGGGCTTACAGGCTACCGAACTTGAGCCTTTTTGTTATGTGTTGTGGTGTTGGTGTTTTAGGTAGTTTGGTAAGTTGAGGGCTGGATAAGCCCTATGGACAATTATAGTTATTGTATATGGTATGGGGTATAGGATAGGTTGGGAGGGGTGATGGGGGGTTTACATCGTATGCTTTTCCTTGGATGGGGTTCTGGCATGAGTCACTGAGGGACAAGAACTGAACTTATGGACCCAGACTCATGTCCAGATTTGGGGTGTGGGTGATGGGGTTTGTAGTTAGAATATTAGATAGGTTTATGTAATTTGATTGCTATAATTTTATTATTATTTGCATTATTGTTTATTAGTATACTTTATTATTATTATTATTATTATTATTATTATTATTATTATTATTATTATTATTATATTATCATCATATTTTCTTTAAGTATATAAGGCAGCCGGACCTGGTATTCTTAAGTTAGTATTTGTTCTAACTTGGTTTTGTTAGGATAGTTTTAGTTGGGGATAGTTTCTTAACTGTTAAAGTTGTCTAGTGTGTGTGTGTGTGTGTGTGTGTGTGTGTGTGTGTGTGGTGGTGGTGGGGGGTTAGGTGGGAGTTATGTATACGGGGATGGGAGGTTTGGTTGGTGAATTGTGCTGGGGTGTGTGTGAGTAGGGGGGTGCTGTGTGTGTGTTGAAGAGAAAAAAAAAAAAAAAAAAAAAAAAGAAAAAAGCTTTGTGTAGTTTTGGTTTTCTTATTTTGTTCAGTTATGTCCAAGCAGGGACTGTATTAAGTTAGAGTCAAGCATGGCTCAAACATGTTATAGCTTTTTGGCCTTTGGTCTTTACTATATAATTTCTGTGTGCTGTGAGGTGTGAGTGTGGGGTAGATAGTAGTGGTGGTGGTGGGGTTAGTAATAGTTGTAAGTTTGGGGGATTTTGGTAGTATCTTATAATGAAGCTGGACTGGCCGGTGAGGCAGGTGTGAGGGATGATTTCCTTTCTGTAAAGACATTATTTAAGTATTTATTAATGTGTTGTTTTTGTTATAAGCAGAAAAGCTTTGTATTTGTTTTTGTTCTGGCTGATGGAGCCGCGTTTATGTTTATGTAGTTACTTGTTAAGTTTTATATTTTTCTAATAAAAAGAATTACAGGATGTAACTCAGGATCAGTACAGGATAAGTAATGTATGTACACAGTGGCCCCACCAGCAGAAATGTGAGTGCAGCTCTGGAGTATAATACAGGATGTAACTTAAGATCAAGAAGAGACCCCCTAATAAATGTATATAACCTACGCAGTGATCATCCAGCATAGTCAGGCTCTGGAGGATGACGGCATAGTATAAGTATCTATAGGAAGTTGAGCTTTATAACCTTTCACAATATTTGCATGTGAGAGCAGAATTATTGTGGTAGAGGAAACAGTTTACACAAAGCTGTTTTAAAACATCAAATGTTTTCACCATTTCCTAAAAGTAAAAGTTGACTGTAATGTGAGTTCCTCTTCACCCCAGTACATTGCATCACATCTTGGCTGACACTTTGAACGACATTGGCATCTGCTCTGCTGGAAGTGGAGAAATTCACGCTTACTGGAGGCAAGGTGCCATGGAGGAGTCTGCCAGCAAAACAAAAACAGGAGGCTGAATGGGAGAGAAATGAAGCAATGTAATTGCCTGCCTGCTTCCCTGCTACCACAGCCTAGAATGGATTTACCTGCACAAATCTGCAGATACAGACGTGTATCATTTCCACTACATGGCAATGGACTCTTTGTATCACACTGTCCTACTGCTTGACTGTTTTTTAAAACCTTAGACATGGAGAACAGGGATACCTGCCCAACCATCTAACACAATATAGAGCACCCAATACAGCATGACCTATATAGTATACTGAATATAGTATACCCAATACAGTGCACACAGTGCAATACAGCACACCCAATACAGTGCAATACAGTACCACCAATAAAGCACAACCAATACAGTACATCCATTATAGTGCACCCAATACAGCATGCCCCATATAGTATACCCAATATAGTATATCCAATACAGAATACCCTATATAGTATACCCAATATAGTATACATACACCTGATACCATGCATCCAATACAGTATACCCAATACAGTGCATCTAATATAGCAGACCCAATACAGTACACACAATACAATGCATGCAATACAGTATACCCAATGCAGTACAACTGATACAGTGCACCCAATACAACAAGCCCCATATAGTACACCCAATACAGCTCACCCAATACAGCATGCCCTATATAGTATACCCATTATATTATACCCAATATTGTATACCCAATACAGTAAACCCAATATACTATACCCAATACAATACACCTGATACCCATTACAGTATACCCAATACAGTATACCCAATACAGCGCACCCAGTACAGTATACCCAATACAGTGCACCCAATATACTATACCCAATACAATACACCGGATACCCATTACAGTATACCCAATACAGCGCACCCAGTACAGCATACCCAATACAGTACACCCAATACAGCGCACCCAGTACACTATACCCAATACAGTGCACCCAATAGAGTGCACCGAATACAGTGCACCCAATAGAGTGCACCCAATACAGGATACCCAATACAGTACACTTAATACTGTACACCCAATACAGTACACCGAATACAGTGCACCCAATACAGCGCACCCAATACAGTGCACTTAATACTGTACACCCAATACAGTGCACCCAATACAGCGCACCCAATACAGTACACTTAATACTATACACCCAATACAGTACACCCAATACATTGCACCCAATACAGTGCACCCAATACAGCACACCCAATACAGCGCAGCCAATACAGTATACCCAATAAACTGCACCCAATACAGTACACCCAATAAAGTACCACCAATACAGTACACCCAATACAGTACACCCAATACAATGCACCCAATACAGTACACCCAATACAGTATACCCAATACAGTGCAACCAATACAGTGCACCCAATACAGCACACCCAATACAGTGCAACCAATACAGTACACCCAATACAGCACACCCAATACAGTGCACCCAGTACAGTACACCCAATACAGTGCACCCAGTACAGGCAGTGTTAGTTGTTCTCTATAGAAGAATTTAAATACTTTTGTGTTACTTTAGAGATACATTTAAAAAAAATAGATTAAAAGGAATATCCAGGCTTAGAAAAACATCCAGAACATCTTCCACAAACAGCACCACTCATGTGTGAATGCGGTATTGCAGCTTCCATTGAAGTGAAAGGAGCTATATTGCAATACCACACACAATCTGAGGACAGGTGTGGTGCTGTTTTTTTTTTTTTTTTTTTTCAAGAATGTAGCTGTATTTTCTTGTATTCCTGGATGACCCCTTTAATTCTACACAGGTTGGCTCCCTGTGGTGGATAGAAGACTTTTGTTAGTTGTGCTCTTATTCCCTATGGCAGGGTGTAAGGTGATATTGTTGGTGTTGGCATAGTCACACAGCACTGGCCCCATCCAGTGACCCACAAGGAGCAGATGCAGAGGAGCAATTGTTCCTTTCTTTTCCCTTTTGACAGTACTCTCCTTAGAGGTAAAATATGGATTCTCAGTAGAAACCCCTTCTTGGGGAAACTTGTATATTTATTCCATAGGAGTGTTGGAAAAAACAGGAGTATCCAGAGGCAACCTAGGGTCACATACAGATGTTGTCCTTGGTGGGATTTAAACCCAGGGCCCCACTGTTAACCACTGAGCCACCATGCTGCCTACTTGAACAATTGACAAGTTATCTTTGTATTTTTTTGCTATCTTTTGCTATCTATAAAGGAAGTCTCTGCATGTGCACAAGAGGATGGTGATTGCTGCGTTATAGAGTTTTTTGCGTACTGTATATAATATTTTTTGGAATATCATAAACCTTTTTTTAAAAGAGTTTCGTTGACCAGTTGGTCAATGAATTGTGAAATTGGAGGAAAATAAATTATTCTCATCAGTATAAGTATAGATAGATAGATAGATAGATAGATAGGAGATAGATAGGAGATAGATAGATAGATAGATAGATAGGAGATAGATAGGAGATAGATAGATAGATAGATAGATAGATAGATAGATAGATAGGAGATAGATAGATAGATAGGAGATAGATAGATAGATAGATAGATAGATAGATAGATAGATAGATAGGAGATAGATAGATAGATAGATAGATAGATAGGAGATAGATAGATAGATAGATAGATAGATAGGAGATAGATAGATAGATAGATAGATAGATAGATAGATAGGAGATAGAAAGATAGATAGATAGGAGATAGATAGATAGATAGATAGATAGGAGATAGATAGATAGATAGATAGATAGGAGATAGATAGATAGATAGATAGATAGATAGATAGATAGGAGATAGATAGATAGATAGATAGATAGGAGATAGATAGATAGATAGATAGATAGATAGGAGATAGATAGATAGATAGATAGATAGATAGGAGATAGATAGATAGATAGATAGATAGGAGATAGATAGATAGATAGATAGATAGGAGATAGATAGATAGATAGATAGATAGATAGATAGATAGATAGGAGATAGATAGGAGATAGATAGATAGATAGATAGGAGATAGAAAGATAGATAGATAGGAGATAGATAGATAGATAGATAGATAGATAGGAGATAGATAGATAGATAGATAGATAGATAGGAGATAGATAGATAGATAGATAGATAGATAGATAGATAGATAGATAGGAGATAGATAGATAGATAGATAATGGATCTATCAGGTGGTCTATATATAACTGGGGAAGCACACAGGGGTCTGTATACAACTGGGGCAGCACACAAGGGGTCTATATAATACTGGTGGGGCACACAGGGGGTCTATATACTACTGGGGGAACCACACAGGGGGTTTATATACTACTGGAGGAGCACACAGGGGTCTATATCCAAGTGGGGGAGCACAAAGTAGGTCTATATCCAAGTGGGGGAGCACACAGGGGGGCTAAACACCCCCGAGGGAGCACACAGGGGGCCTATATACTAGTGGGGGAGCACACAGGGGTATATACAAAAGGGGGCAGCACACAGGAGGTCTATATACTTCGGAGAAAGCACACGGAGGGGCTATATATAACTGGGGGAACACACAGGGGTCTATATACTACTGGGGGAAGCAAACAAGGGGTATATACTATTGGGGGCAGCACACAAGGAGTATATATTACTGGCGGTAGCGCACAAAGGGTATATACTACTGGGGGCAACACACAGCGGTCTATTGTTTTGGAACGCGTGTCGAGGGGGGGGGGGGGCAGACATAACTTCGCTTGGGGCCCCAGAAATGCCAAGACTGCCCCTGGATAGATAGATAGATAGATAGATAGATAGATAGATAGATAGATAGATAGATAGATAGATAGGAGATAGATAGGAGATAGATAGATAGATAGATAGATACATAGATGGATGGATGGATGGATAGATAGATAGATAGATAGATAGATAGATAGATAGATAGATAGATAGATAGATAGATAGATAGATAGGAGATAGATAGATAGATAGATAGGAGATAGATAGGAGATAGATAGATAGATAGATAGATAATAGATAGATAGATAGATAGATAGATAGATAGATAGATAGATAGATAGATAGATAGATAGGAGAAGGATATATAGGAGATAGATAGATAGGAGATAGATAGGAGATAGATAGATAGATAGATAGATAGATAGATAGATAGATAGATAGATAGATATTAAATATTGCCCCTATTGTGTGCGGAGAGTTCCACACAGTAGACATTACACCCCCATACAGCAGGCCGCCTATGCCGCCTTCATCCCAGGATCTTAATAGAGACCTTCAGCAATGCGAGGATGTCTGTTTTATGCCTATATAATTAAACCTTTTTTTAAAATTTATTAAAGATGCCCAGTGCAAATTAAGGAGGCAATAAAAGAGAAATTACACAGTTGGATTACAATTGAGACAAATATTTGAGAAGGCGAGGTGGAAGAAAATAATAAATGTCTAAAACATGATTACTGGGTAATATTTATGGCTCTGGCTGGAGTAGATGAGAGGGGGGAGCAGGCAA